>NC_072784.1:27228299-27479438 GCF_022539595.1 Amphiprion ocellaris | reverse complement strand
AGATGCCTTCTTACAAGGCTGCAGCGTTAACTGATTCATTTAAACCAGAATGTTAAACAGCTAATAATATTTTCCAAGTTAAGGACTGCACGGACAATACTTGGAAGAAAAAAACCTGAAGGTATGATCAGTAGGACCTTTTGATGGTTAGATGGAGTTAATTTAATTTTCTGCAGTGTTTAAGAGTAAAGTGATTGAATTTTATTTACTACAAAAATTCCTTAAAATTCAGATTTTTTAATTTAATATCAAACCAAGGGTTGTAGTATGACAATCAGGAGCCAACTGATGGCTCCAGTGAATTTGATGACACTACAGTACATAAGAGTGAAGTTATTGAATTTTATTACTAATAAAAATAAAAACAAAATAATAAAATTCATTAAAATTATGAAAAAATGTTTTATGTTTAGTTGTAGTATGACCAGTAGGACTCAACTGATGGCTCCGGTGATTTTGGTGACAATACCGTGTATGAGTGAAGTTATTGTATTTTATTACTAATAAAAATTCCTTAAAATTCAGATTTCAAATTTATTACCACACCAAAAAAAGTCATAGTTTAGCATGTCACTCTATTAACATCATAGTATAGCATGTCGCTCAAAAATCGTCATAGTATAGCATGTCACTCAAAAAATGTCATAGTATAGCATGTCACTCTAAAACCATCATAGTATAGCATGTCTCTCTAAAAACGTGATCGTATAGCATGTCGTCCAAAAAACATCATAGTATAGCATGTCACCCAAAAAAAACGTCATATTATAGCATGTCACTCTAAAAACGTCATAGTATAGCATGTCGCTCTAAAAACGTCATGGTATAGAATGTCGCTCTAAAAACGTCATAGTGTAGCATGTCACTCGAAAAACGTCATAGTATAGCATGTCGCTCTAAAAATGTCATAGTTTAGCATGTCATTCAAAAGACATCATAGTATAGCGTGTCGCTCTAAAAATATCATAGTATAGCGTGTTGCTCTGAAAACGTCATAGTATAGCATGTCGCTCTAAAAACATCATAGTATAGCATGTCCCTCTAAAAACGTGATCGTATAGCATGTCGTCCAAAACACATCATAGTATAGCATGTTGCTCTGAAAACGTCATAGCATAGCATGTCATCCAAAAAACGTCATAGTATAGAATTTCGCTCTAAAAACGTGATAATATAGCATGTCGTCCAAAAAACGTCATAGTATAGCATGTCGCTCTAAAAACATAGTATAGCATGTCGTCCAAGAAATGTCATACTATAACATGTCGTTCTAAAGACGTCATAGTATAGCATGTCGCTCTAAAAACGTCATAGTATAGCATGTCGGTCTAAAAACATCATAGTATAGCATGTCGCTCTGAAAATGTCATAGTATAGCATGTCACCCAAAAAACATCGTATAGCATGTCACCCAAAAATCGTCATAGTATAGTATGTCACTCTAAAAACGTCATAGTATAGCATGTCACTCAAAAAATGTCATAGTATAGCATGTCGCTCTAAAAACGTCATAGTATAGCCTTTGGTCCAAAAAACGTCATAGTATAGCATGTCGCTCTAAAAATGTCATAGTATAGCATATCGGTCTAAAAACATCATAGTATAGCATGTCGGTCTAAAAACATCACAGTATAGCATGTCGCTCTAAAAATGTCAGAGTATAGCATGTCGCTCTAAAAACATCATAGTATAGCATGTCGCCCGAAAAACATCATAGTATAGCATGTTGCCCACAAAACGTCATCGTATAGCATGTCTGTCACTGTAATAACATCATAGTATAGCATGTCTCTCAAAAAAAACGTCATAACATATGACTCTAAAAACATCATAGTATAGCATGTCGCTCTAAAAACATCATAGTATAGCATGTTGCCCAAGAAATGTCATAGTATAGCCTTTGGTCCAAAAAACGTCACAGTATAGCATGTCACTCTAAAAACGTCATAGTATAGCATGTCGCCCAAAAAGCGTCATCGTATAGCATGTCACTGTACAAACGTCATAGTATAGCATGTCGTCCAAAACAGATCATAGTATAGCATGTCGCTCTAAAAATGTCATAGCATAGCATGTCATCCAGAAAACATCATAGCATAGCATGTCGCTCTAAAAACGTCATAGTATAGCATGTCGCTCTAAAAATGTCATAGTATAGCATGTCCCTCTAAAAACATTGTACTATAGCATGTCGCTCTCAATACATCGTAGTATAGCATGTCGCTCCAAAAAACATCATAGTATAGCCTTTGGTCCAAAAAACGTCATAGTATAGCATGTCGCTCTAAAAATGTCAGAGTATAGCATGTCGCTCTAAAAACATCATAGTATAGCATGTCGCTTGAAAAACATCATAGTATAGCATGTTGCCCACAAAACGTCATCGTATAGCATGTCTGTCACTGTAATAACATCATAGTATAGCATGTCTCTCAAAAAAAACGTCATAACATATGACTCTAAAAACATCATAGTATAGCATGTCGCTCTAAAAACATCATAGTATAGCATGTTGCCCAAGAAACGTCATAGTATAGCCTTTGGTCCAAAAAACGTCACAGTATAGCATGTCACTCTAAAAACGTCATAGTATAGCATGTCGCCCAAAAAGCGTCATCGTATAGCATGTCACTGTAAAAACGTCATAGTATAGCATGTCGTCCAAAACAGATCATAGTATAGCATGTCGCTCTAAAAATGTCATAGCATAGCATGTCATCCAGAAAACATCATAGCATAGCATGTCGCTCTAAAAACGTCATAGTATAGCATGTCGCTCTAAAAATGTCATAGTATAGCATGTCCCTCTAAAAACATTGTACTATAGCATGTCGCTCTCAATACATCGTAGTATAGCATGTCGCTCCAAAAAACATCATAGTATAGCTTTTGGTCCAAAAAACGTCATAGTATAGCATGTCGCTCTAAAAATGTCATAGTATAGCCTTTGGTCCAAAAAACGTCATAGTACAGCATGTCGCTCTAAAAATGTCATAGTATAGCATGTCGGTCTAAAAACATCATAGTATAGCATGTCGCTCTAAAAACATAGTATAGCATGTCGCTCTAAAAATGTCATAGTATAGCATGTGGCTCTAAAAACATCGTACTATAGCATGTCGCTCTAAAAACATCATAGTATAGCATGTCGCTCTAAAAATGTCATAGTATAGCATGTCGCTCTAAAAACATCATAGTATAGCATGTCGCTCGAAAAAGATCATAGTATAGCATGTTGCCCAAAAAACGTCATCGTATAGCATGTCTGTCACTGTAAAAACATCATAGTATAGCATGTTGTCCAATAAACATCATAGTATAGCATGACGCTCTAAAAACGTCATAGCATAGCGTGTCATCATAAAAACATCATAGTATAGCATGTCCCTCAAAAAAACGTCATAGCATAACATATGACTCTAAAAACATCATAGTATAGCATGTCGCTCTAAAAACATCATAGTATACCATGTCGTCCAAAAAACGTCATAGTATAGCATGTCGCTCTAAAAACGTCATAGTATAGCATGTCGCTCTAAAAACGTCATAGCATAGCATGTCATCCAGAAAACGTCATAGCATAGCATGTCGCTCTAAAAACGTCATAGTATAGCATGTCGCTCTAAAAACATCATAGCATAGCATGTCATCAAAAAAACATCATAGTATAGCATGTCGCTCTAAAAACTTCATAGTATAGCATGTCGCTCTAAAACCATCATAGTATAGCATATCGCTGTAAAAACATCAGAGTATAGCATGTCGCGCTAAAAACATCATAGTATAGCATGTCGTCCAAAAAAAGTCATAGTATAGCATGTCGCTCTAAAAACGTCATAGTATAGCATGTCGCTAGAAAAACGTCAGAGCATAGCCTTTGGTCTAAAAACGTCATAGTATAGCACGTCGTCCAAAAAACGTCATAGTATAGCATGTCACTCTAAAAATGTCACATAATAGTATGTCGCTCTAAAGACGTCATAGTATAGCATGTCACTCTAAAAACGTCATAGTTTAGCATGTCGCTCTAAAGCCGTCATAGTATAGCCTTTGGTCCAAAAAACGTCATAGTATAGCATGTCGCTCTAAAAACGTCATAGTATAGCCTTTGGTACAAAAAACGTCATAGTATAGTATGTCGCTCTAAAAACGTATTGGTATAACATGTCGCTCTAAAAACGTCATAGCATAGCATGTCATCCAAAAAACGTCATAGTATAGCATGTCGCTCTAAAAACGTCATAGTATAGCATGTCGTCCAAAAAACGTCATAGTAAACCATGACGTTCTACAGACGTCATAGTATAGCATGTCGCTCTAAAAACGTCATAGTATAGCATGTCGGTCTAAAAACATCATAGTATAGCATGTCGCTCTAAAAACATCATAGTATAGCATGTCGCTCTAAAAATGTCATAGTATAGCATATCATTCAAAAAACATTGTATAGCATGTCGTCCAAAAAACGTCATAGTATAGCATGTCGCCCCATAAACCTCATTGTATAGCATGTCGCTCTAGAAACGTCATAGTATAGCATGTCGCTCTAAAAATTTCATACTATAGCATGTTGCTCTAAAAACGTCATAGTATAGCATGTCGCTCAAAAGTCGTCATAGTTTAGCATGTCACTCAAAAGACGTCATAGTATAACATGTCACTCTAAAAACGTCATAGTATAGCATGTCGCTCTAAAAACGTCATAGTATAGCCTTTGGTCCAAGAAACGTCATAGTATAGCATGTCGCTCTAAAAACGTCATAGTATAGCCTTTGTTCCAAAAAACGTCGTAGTATAGCATGTCGCTCTAAAAACGTCATAGTATAGCATGTCGCTCTAAAAACGTCATAGAATAGTCTTTGGTCCAAGAAACGTCATAGTATAGCATGTCGCTCTAAAAACGTCATAGTATAGCCTTTGGTCCAAAAAACGTCATAGTATAGCATGTCGCTCTTAAAACGTCATAGTATAGCATGTCGCTCTAAAAACGTCATAGTTTTGTATGTGACTCAAAAAATGTCATAGTATACCATGTCGCTCAAAAAAACGTCATAGTATAGCCTTTGGTCGAAAAAACATCATACTATAGCATGTCGCTCTAAACACATCGTAGTATAGCATGTTGCTCTAAAAACGCCATAGTATAGCATGTCGCTCTAAAAATGTCATAGTTTAGCATGTCGCTCTAAAAACGTCATAGTTTAGCATGTTGCTCTAAAAATGTCATAGTATAGCATGTTGCTCTAAAAACGCCATAGTATAGCATGTCGTCCAAAAAACATCATAGTATAGCATGTCGCTCTAAAGACGTCATCGTATAGCATGTCACTGTAAAAACATCATTGTATAGCATGTCGTCCAAAAAACGTCATAGTATGGCATGTCACTCTAGAAACGTCATACTATAGCATGTCGCTCCAAAAATGTCATAGTATAGCATGTCGCTGAAAAGACGTCATAGTATAGCATGTCGCTCTAAAAACGTCATAGTATAGCATGTCGCTCTAAAAACATCATAGTATAACATGTTGCTCTAAAAACATCATAGTATAGCCTTTGGTCCAAAAAACGTGATAGTTTAGTTTGTCGCTCTAAAAACGTCATAGTATAACATGTCACTCTAAAACCCTCATAGTATAGCATGTCGCTCTTAAAATGACATAGTATAGCATGTCATCCAAAAAACATCATAGCATGTCGCTCTAAAAACGTCATAGTATAGCCTTTGGTCCAAAAAACGTCATAGTATAGCATGTCGCTCTAAAAACGTCATAGTATAACATGTCGCTCTAAAAACTTCATAGTATAGCATGTCGCTCTACAAACATCATAGTATAGCATGTCGCTCTAAAAGCGTCATCGTATAGCATGTCACTGTAAAAACATCATTGTATAGCATGTCGTCCAAAAAACGTCATAGTATAGCATGTCGCTCTAAAAATGTCATACTATAGCATGTCGCTCCAAAAATGTCATAGTATAGCATGTCGCTCAAAAGACGTCATAGTTTAGCATGTCGTTCAAAAGACGTCATAGTTTAGCTTGTCGTTCAAAAGGCGTCATAGTATAGCATGTCGTTCAAAAGATGTCATAGTTTAGCATGTCACTCAAAAGCGGTCATAGTATAGCATGTCGCTCTAAAAACGTCATAGTATAGCATGTCGCTCTAAAAACACCATAGTATAGCATGTCGCTCTAAAAACGTCATAGTATAGCCTTTGGTCCAAAAAACGTCATAGTATAGCATGTCGCTCTAAAAACGTCATAGTATAGCATGTCGCTCGAAAAATGTCATAGTATAGCCTTTGGTCCAAAAAATGTCATAGTATAGCATGTCGCTCTAAAAACGTCATAGTATAGCATGTCGCTCTAAAAACGTCATAGTATAACATGTCGCTCTAAAAACTTCATAGTATAGCATGTCGCTCTACAAACATAGTATAGCATGTTGCTCTAAAAACGCCATAGTATAGCATGTCTGTCTAAAAACATCATAGTATAGCATGTCGCTCTAAAAATGTCATAGTATAGCATGTCATCCAAAAAACATCATAGTATAGCATGTCGCTCTAAAAACATCATAGTGTAGCATGTTGCCCAAAAAGCGTCATCGTATAGCATGTCGCTGTAAAAACATCATAGTATAGCATGTCGCTCTAAAGTGTCATAGTATAGCACGTCGTCCAAAAAACGTCATAGTATAGCATGTCACTCTAAAAATGTCATATAATAGTATGTCGCTCTAAAGACGTCATAGTATAGCATGTCACTCTAAAAATGTCATAGTATAGCATGTCGCTCTAAAAACGTCATAGTATAGCCTTTGGTCCAAAAAATGTCATAGTATAGCATGTCGCTCTAAAAACGTCATAGTATAGCCTTTGGTCCAAAAAATTTCATAGTATAGTATGTCGCTCTAAAAATGTCATAGTACAACATGTTTCTCTAAAAACGTCATAGTATAGCATATCCCTCTACAAACATCATAGTGTAGCATGTCGCTCTAAAAATGTCATAGTTTAGCATGTCGCTCTAAAAACGTCATAGCAGAGCATGTTGTCCAAAAAATGTGATAGTGTAGCATTTCGACTGTAAAAACGTCATAGTATAGCATGTCGTCCAAAAAACGTCATAGTATAGCATGTCGTCCAAAAAACGTCAAAGTATAGCATGACACTCTACAGACGTCATAGTATAGCATGTCGCTCTAAAAACGTCATAGTATAGCATGTCGGTCTAAAAACATCATAGTATAGTATGTCGCTCTAAAAACATCATAGTATAGCATGTCGCTCTAAAAATGTCATAGTATAGCATATTCAAAAAACATCATAGTATAGCATGTCGCTCTAAAAACATCATCGTATAGCATGTCACTGTAAAAACATCATTGTATAGCATATCGTCCAAAAAACGTCATAGTATAGCATGTCGCTCTATAAACCTCATTGTATAGCATGTCGCTCTAAAAATTTCATACTATAGCATGTCGCTCTAAAAATGTCATAGTATAGCATGTCGCTCAAAAGTCATCATAGTTTAGCATGTTGCTCAAAAGACGTCATAGTTTAGGTTGTTGTTCAAAAGGCATCATAGTATAGCATGTCGTTCAAAAGATGTCATAGATTAGCATGTCACTCAAAAAACGTCATAGTATAACATGTCGCTCTAAAAACATCATAGTATAACATGTCGTCCAAAAAAAGTGATAGTATAGCATTTCGCTCTAAAAACGTCATAGTATAGCATGTCGTCCAAAAAACGTCATAGTATAGCATGACCCTCTAAAGACGTCATAGTATAGTGTGTCGCTCTAAAAACGTCATAGTATAGCGTGTCGCTCTAAAAACGTCATAGTTTAGCATGCCGCTCTAAAAACGTCATAGTATAGCATGTCGCTCTAAAAATGTCATAGTTTAGCATGTCGCTCTAAAAACGTCATAGTATAGCCTTTGGTCCAAAAAACATCGTAGTATAGCATGTCGCTCTAAAAGTGTAATAGTATAGCACGTCGTCCAAAAAATGTCATAGTATAGCATGTCACTCTAAAAATGTCATAGTATAGCATGTAACTCTAAAAACGTCATAGTATAGCATGTCGTTCAAAAGACGTCGTAGTTTAGCATGTCATTCAAAAAACGTCATAGTATAGCATGTCACTCAAAAGACGTCATAGTATAGCATGTCGTTCAAAAGACGTCGTAGTTTAGCATGTCATTCAAAAAACGTCATAGTATAGCATGTAACTCAAAAGACGTCATAGTTTAGCATGTCACTCGAAAGATATCATAGTATAGCGTGTCGCTCTAAAAATATAGTATAGCGTGTTGCTCTAAAAACGTCATAGTTTAGCATGTCGCTCTAAAAATGTCATAGTATAGCATGTCGCTCAAAAAACGTCATAGTTTAGCATGTCGCTCTAAAAACGTCATAGTATAGCCTTTAGTCCACAAAAGGTTGTTATGTCCTGGCTGTCTGAAGTAGGTGAGGAGCAACACAAAAACAGTCCAAACGCTGGTTTCCAGAAGGTTAGACGAGTATTTATTTGAAAGATTCAGTTCACAACAGCACAACACGTGAGTGGGTTAAAAACAAATGGGTGTTAGTAAAATAAAAATAAACAGAACTAAAAGTGAACTTCACGTTGACATTGATGGGCATTCCAACCAGAAACAAAGTAAAAGATAATCAATACGAAAAAAAACTTCCTGTTCACCTCTTAAAACCCAAAAACAAACTGCAGTAGCACCCTAAACTAAAACTACCAATTGATTCCCTGTTTTCCTTTCTGAACAATTCAAAGGTCCCTCTCTATCTCCCCACACATCCACCAACCACTGGAACACATCTCCAAAGTTCTGCCGGGCCAGCTCAACTTCCCCTCAGAAGAGGTGGCGCCACCTGCCAGATGAAGGAGCCTTTTGAGAGGCAGCTGGCATCGTGATTGGACTGTACTTTCGTCTGTTCCAATCCAGCTTCAGCTCCAGAGACGGCAGGCGGGACGAGTCAACGGAGGCTGGGTGGACGAAGACATACAGCTGAGTACAAACCAGAAAACAACAGAGGAGGAGTGCAGGGCCAGAACAACCAGAGTAGCATCATATATCTCTTAGAAAACATCATGGTATAGCCTTTGGTATGAAAAAATGACATCATATACATCATATATTGTAGAAATAACAAGTCAAAGGAAAGAGACATCCACTGTAGAATTGTAGTAATTGTGGGCTGACTGATTTACTGATTATCTGTATTTTATTTTTTACTGATTTACGGTAATAAATAAATTCAAAAATGGCGCTACTTTGGCTCTGAACCTTTATCTACCTGTGGTCGCTCTGTCTTCTGGAGTGATTTGATTGGTCATACGTCACGAATAAAACTCCTTTAACTTAACATCTGTACATAAAACAAAAACATAAAGTTTTCTGTTAGAGTTCGTGTTCTTCTAAGTTTAACTCCGAGATTTTAAATACTTCCATTTACTGCAAATGAATATCAACTCCAAATGTCTCACTAATAATCATTATCAGCCTTAAAAACCCACAAAACACCCCTCTATACTCAACCACACTTAGTACAGTCCGGTTCCCCCTTCTATAAATCTGCTTGGAATCGTCCACTTCCTGTTTGTCAAAGTGGCCTTCTCCCTGGACAGGTTTTGTTGGAGCTCATGCAACAAACATTTTGGGTAACTGCACTTTAATATGGATGGATGACACTGAATTAGAGTCTGTTTTAATGACACTGAGTTAAGATGTGTAGCTCTGTCATTAAATAGGAAATTATTTCTCAGAATTCACAGAGGAAAGTCTGAAATGTTTGCTAGGTTAGCGTCCCACATGTTCTTTGGCTCAGCTAAAGCTAACTCTCTCCAACTTCTGGATCTCTTGAGTTGCTTGATGTTAAAATATCTTGCTGTAGGTGCTGAAGCTCAGAAAGTCTGAGATGTTTGTTCAAAATAAGCTCATTCTCAAGTCTTATCTAAACTGTCCTCTTTTGTTTGAACTTTCCCTAAACTTAGGAGTTAATGACAGAGCAGCACATCCAGACTCGGTCTCATTTATGTAGAGATTAAACTTCAGTGTCATTCATTGATGTTAAAGTGCAGTTTTTCAAATGTTAGTTGCACATGCTCCCAACCAAACCAGTCCAGGTGGAAGACGATGTGAAGAGAAAGCTCCAGAGGATGAATATCACACATTTACATTGGAAATAAATGTCCTTTAATTAGACATTGTCATGCAAAAGTTGGATTTCCCTTTAATGATGTTCAAATCTTTGTTGAGTGTTTTGTTGATGTTGGTTTCTAAATGTTTTCTGACACTCGGCCCCAAAGATTAAAACCTTTTACGGCTCACAAACTGCAACAATTCAAACATTATCAACTATCTTTCTGACTAAACTAAGATAAAAAGTGAAAAACTGCCTGATTCCTGCATCATGAATGTAAATCTTTTTGGTTTTTATGACAGTAAACTGAATATATTTGGGTTTGACATTTTATAAACCAAAACAAGAAATGAATTACTGGAGAAAACAATCAACAGATTAATGGACAAAGAAAATGTGTTTCCAACATATATGGCTGAATTACTCCAACATTACAAGATACATACAATTTTAATTCAATTTTACTTATATAACGCCAGTTACAGGTCAAATTGTATCAAGACACTTTATGTTTATATTTTTTGTTATATTTAAAATATGACAAAGTAAGAAATTTAAACCTCTTGACTAATCCAATATATTATTTGGTTTTTAAGGGACTAATCGACAATTAAAATAACTTTCTCCACTAAAACTTATAAACATGAGGTCAAATAGAAGGAAGAGTTTTAAATACTGCAGTCCCACGATGACAAGAATAAAGTTTGTCAACAAAAACTAAATCGGCTGGTGGATTCCATTAAAGTCCTAATAAATGATAAAGTGTGATACTAAAGGTTTGTGGTGCTAAAAAAATCTCCAAATAAAGATATGAAGTTGAACATCTGGAGGGAGGTTGATAAAAGTTGACCTCCCGTCATTTCTCTGGAGCGACTCCATGGATTTTATGGATGGTGGTTAAAGACCTGCTCTTCTAGTCGTCGTCCTTCTAGTCGCTGTATAAAGTCACTCCATCCTGGCCGACTTCAACACCTCTTCATGACAGCTTGTTCTGCCTCGGACCTGGTGGAAACTCCAGAAACTCGGGAAAACCTGTCGAGACTCGAAGAACTCGTGGAGACTCGAAGAACTCGTCGGGCGGGGGAAGGTGTGGTGGGTGGTGGGGGGAAGTGGGGGAGTAGAGGGGGGAGGCCGCCACCCACCTCCCCGCCTACTCTCCGCCCTGACTCCACCCAGACTCCGCCTTGGCTCCACCCATGTGGTCACTTCAGAAACTACGATGCCAAAGGGACGACGAAATCATTTCTTTTCATCTGATCTGTAGCTCAGTGAGTTAAGGATTTGCCTATGGAGCGGCAGGTCGCTGGTTCAAGACCAGACACTTCTTAAATTTTCTCCAAATTCTGACAAAGACAAACAAAGAAAAGTGCCGGTGGCGGGTCTTGAACCTGTGACCTTCCACTTGGTAGTCCTCTTCTTATCCCCCTGAGCTATTTGCTCAGATACTAAATTTACTTTTTTTTGCGCATTTATCATCTATTTTTTGTCGTTTTCGAGGTTTTTTTTGACTTTCTCTTATCTCGACCGTTTTTCTCAGGAGGTTGGGCTTCAGCCTTTGTGCTGGAGGGTTGAACCCTCAGTTCCAAGACTTTCCAAAGCCTCCGGACCTCCCAAGTCCTCAGGACCTGAGCTTTCACACAGTCTGAGGGCTGAATTTTTCTAAGACCCAAGGTAGATCTCTGTTAGATTTAACTTTCAGACAGTCCAAGGACTGATATCTTCTAAGTTCCTGAGTAGTTCTCTGTTAGATTGAACCTTTCCAAAGTCCGAGGACTGAAGTCTTATAAGGTCTTGAGCAGCTCTCTGTGAGTTTGAGCTTTTAGACAGCCTGAGGGCTGAAAACCTAGAATAAAGTTGTCAACAAAAACTAAATCGCTGGTGGATTCCATTAAAGTCCTAATAAATGATAAAGTGTGATACTAAAGGTTTGTGGTGCTAAAAATCAAATAAAGATATCAAGTTGAACATCTGGAGGAGGTTGATAAAAGTTGACCTCCCTTCATTTCTCTGGAGCGACTCCATGGATTTTATGGATGGTGGTTAAAGACCTGCTCTTCTAGTCGTCGTCCTTCTAGTCGCTGTAAAAAGTCACTCCTCGCTCCATCCTGGCCACTTCAACACCTCTTCATGACAACTTGTTCTGCCTCGACCTGGTGGAAACTCCAGAAACTCGGGAAAACCTGTCGAGACTCGAAGAACTCGTGGAGACTCGAAGAACTCGTCGGGCGGGGGAAGGTGTGGTGGGTGGTGGGGGAGTGGGGGAGTAGAGGGGGGAGGCCGCCACCCACCTCCCCGCCTACTCTCCGCCCTGACTCCACCCAGACTCCGCCTTGGCTCCACCCATGTGGTCACTTCAGAAACTACGATGCCAAAGGGACGACGAAAATTTCTTTTCATCTGATCTGTAGCTCAGTGAGTTAAGGATTTGCCTATGGAGCTGCAGGTCGCTGGTTCAAGACCAGACACTTCTTAAATTTTCTCAAAATCCTGACAAAGACAAAGAAAGAAAAGTGCCGGTGGGGGTCTTGAACCTGCGACCTTCCACTTGGTAGTCCTCTCTTATCCCCCTGAGCTATTGCTCAGATACTAAATTCTTCTTTTTTTTGCGCATTTATCATCTATTTTTTGTCGTTTTCGAGTTTTTTTTACTTCTCGACTCGACCGTTTTTCTCAGGAGGTTGGACTTCAGCCTTTGTGCTGGAGGGTGAACCCTCAGTTCCAAGACTTTCCAAAGCCTCCACACCTCCCGAGTCCTCAGGACCTGAGCTTTCACACAGTCTGAGGGCTGAAATTTTCTAAGTCCCAAGTAGTTCTCTGTTAGATTTAACTTTCAGACAGTCCAAGGACTGATATCTTCTAAGTTCCTGAGTAGTTCTCTGTTAGTTTGAACCTTCAGACAGTCGAGGACAGTCTTAGTCTAGAGACTGAGTTTAAACAGTTGAACTTAGTTCTTGAGTAGTTCTCTGTTAGTTTGAACCTTCAGACAGTCTGAGGACTGAAATTTAAAAGTTCTCAGTACTTCTCTGTTAGTTTGAACCTTCACAGTCTGAGGACTGAAATTTTAAAAGTTTCTCAGTACTTCTCTGTTAGTTTGAACTTTCTGGTTAACAGAAGCCTTAAAACTTGTGACCATGAGTCTTGATTTCACATTTAGACCATCCGAGTTCTTCTCAGACCTTCACCTGTGGGTTTTTTAGAAATCCTCAACAAACTTTGATTCTCTTCACTGAACAGTAAAGTTTGTGGAGATCAGAAGGTAACATTAGTTTGATAATGCCTTCAACTACTAGTAGACTTTATCTGGAAAGCAGTTTTCTGAAATGAGTTCTTAGTAAATCTGTCCACAATCAAACCAAGAACATAGAAAGAGGAAATGTTTGAAGAAACAACTTGATGTTTTCATTTCAGACTAGAAAACGCTTTAAGACTTTATCTGTTTTTGCTCTTTTTGATCGTTTTATTGTCTCTTCTGTTTAATTTGATCTTCTAAAGTTTAACTGGTGTCTTTTCAAATGTTTTGTCTTTAGTTTGATTCTTCTTAAATGTTTAGTTTTGCTCTTTTCTCACCTTTTATTCTTTTCTAATGTCTGATTTGATTTCCAAATGTTTTGTCTTTTTAATGTTTAATTGTTTTTTCAAATGTTTTATCGGCTTGTTTGAAAAATTTCCTTTTCTTTCCCAATGTTTAATTTTTTGATTAAATCTTTAAGGTTTTTCTTTTTAAATGTTTTACCACCTTTTAATGTTTAATTTTTTTTAAATGCTTCATTGTATTTTCTGTTTAATTCCTATTTAAAGTTTTATTGTCTTTAAGATTTAATTTTCTAATTAAACATTTAATTTTTTAATTAAATGTTTTGTCTTTTTAAAGGTTTAATAATCTAATTAAATGTTTTGTATTTTTAAATGTTTAATATTCTTCTTGTTTAATTGTATTTTTTAAATGTTTAATTATCTAAAATATTTCATCTTTAATGTTTAATATTTTTGTTTAAAAATTTTAATTTCATAATTACATGTTTTGTATCTTCTGTTTAATCTAATTAAATATTTTGTCTGTTTAATATAATTTAATTGTATTTAATGTTTAATTTTCTTTTTAAAAGTTTTATTGTATTAAATGTTTTTTCCTTTGATTTAATTGCTTTTTTAAATGTAGTTTATTTCTTTAATCTTTTTTTCTGTCAAGATTTTAACCCCAACCTTAAAAATGAAACAAACCCTTAAATCACAATGAAAATACTTCTGTTGTCACAATCATGAGTTAGTCAATTATTCAGTTTATCAATTCAACTTTATTTGTTTAGCACCTTTCACACAGATGACAAAACTAAACAAGCAAAGAGAAAAAACTATGCTAAAACTATGATTAAAACTCAAAAACATTTTAAAAAAATTAAAAAAAAAAAAAGATTTATTAATAAAAGTCCAGGGGATGGAGGGAGTTTATTGAAGTCTTCTTGGGCTCACATGGGAAATCATTTAAAATATAAACTTGATATTCAGTCTAAGGAAACTGGAAACTGCAGAGCGACAGAAGAACCAACAATATCTCCTGTTTTCTCCTTTAATGAGTCGACTCTTCTTGTGCTTTCAGACCAAAGAACTACAGGACTCTTCACAAAACCTGCTCAAACTCTTGTACAGGACCTCACCACACGGGGTCAGAAGGTTTCCATCTCATTTCTACTAAGCTCACCCTTCTCCTGCTCAAACTGCTGACAAATGTTTCTGCTGCTGCTCTAAAGTCTGGTCTCCAGAACTTCCTAAAAACTCTCAAAGTCTCTCTGCTGCAGGTTGCTTTGTAGAACTGTTCCAGAAAAACCTCACTAAACCACACATGGAGGGGCCTCAAGATAGTCGTCCAAATGAAACCGTACAAAAACCAAACTAGCACAACCCAAACGCTAAAGTCTCCTGCAGCCTACCAGAGAACCTCTGAGAACAGAGAATCAGGACAGGAACTCTTACCTTCTGGACAACCAACGTTGGTTCACAAACAAGAATACAGAATGTGTCTGACCAAAAACCTCTAAAGACTCACTACAGCCAAGATAAAGACACAACTCAGCTGCACCAAATCCACTAATCACTGCACACATTAGCACCATGTGCTAACTGTGGCTAAAGAACCACATTTACCAAGACAACTATCCAGTACAAAGCCCTAAAACACACCAAGAAACACATTAAAGACGATTTTACTGCTGGAAGCTGCAAGCCAACGCCTAAAGAACAAACTAAAGCAATGGAGCCAAACCCAGTTCAGTGGTGAAAGAAGCAGAGGAAATGTTTGTCTGCAGCTAAATAAAGCAGGAAGACACTGAGCTGCTCAGGTGTTCCTGATAACACCAAGCAGCCACCTGGACAGCCAATAGGAACACAGCTTACTGGAAGTCCAGAGGGCTGGGTTAGTGAAGGAAATTTAAAGTTGAAGCAGAAAGTTAACAAAGAAAGTTGAAAACCACCTTCTGATACCTGAAATCTCTGAGTTTTCACACAAAGAACACCTGAACATGTCAAACTGGTTCCATAGTAGAACCATCATTGTAAAAACGTCATAGTATGGTGTGTTGCTCAAAAAACATTAGGACCCGGCTGTCTAGGGTCGCCGAGGAGCAACACAAAAACAGGACAAACGCTGGTTTCCAGGGGGTTAGGAGGATATTTATTTGAAAGAGTAAGTTTACAACAACACAACATGTGAGCAGAAAAATCACAAAGTCTGTCTTTAGTTCAGCTGAAAATATTAGTTTTTGTCTTTTTTATTGACCAAACTTTTCAGGAAGTAGATGAAGAATAATTAAAGCTCTCATGTAGAAGTCCAACTTATTTTGGATCCTTGTGGAGAGTTTAATCTTAGAGTTTGTAAAGCTGTTGAGTTTTTAGAGTCACATGGATTGTTTTGACATTTAATAACCGAGTCCTGAAATAAAATTACAGTTGTGGATTTCTGTCATTTAGTCTGGACTAAACAAATAACAGCAGCATAAATCTCAAACGTCATTATGAGGAGTCTGGATTGAGGTTTCTCACTTGATAATGATCAAAACATGAAATTTAGGTTGGTTTAAAGGAATATTCCACCTTAAATCTTTGAATGTTGACCTAAAAGGTTGGTTTCAGGAAGTATTCCACCTACAAGGTCCTCAAACATCCACCTTAAAGGAACATTCCACCAAAAATCCTTGGACATGCACCTAAAATGTTGGTTTAACCGAGTATTCCATCCAAAATCCTCAAAGAGACCTGAGGGGCTGGTTAAAAGGAATATTCCACCTAAAACCTCAAATATAGACCTGAAAGGGTGGTTTAGAAAAAATTCTTCAGTGTAGACCAAAAAAGTTAGTATGGAGGAATATTCCACCTGAAATGTAGACCTGAGAAGTTGGTTTGGAAGAAT
Organism: Amphiprion ocellaris; assembly: GCF_022539595.1. Classification (NCBI taxonomy): domain Eukaryota; kingdom Metazoa; phylum Chordata; class Actinopteri; family Pomacentridae; genus Amphiprion; species Amphiprion ocellaris. The sequence goes on along the minus strand of NC_072784.1, from coordinate 27,462,862 downwards.
ATACCATCCTAAACATCCTTAAATGTAGACTAAAAGACGGTTTGGAAGAAAATTCCACCTAAAATCCTCCAATGTAGACCTAAAAGGTGAGTTTAATGGTATATTCCACCTAAAATTCACTACTGTAGACCTTGGAGGTTGGTCTGATGGTATATTCCACCCAACATCCTTGAACATAAACTTAAAAAGTTTGTTCAAAGGAATATTCCACCTAAAATCCTTCAATGTAGACCAAAAAATCTTGGTGTAAAGGAGTATTCCACCTTAAATGTAGACCTAAAGGATGGTTTGGAGTAATATTCTACTCTAAAATCTTCCACTGTAGACCTAAAAGGTTGATCTGATGGTATATTCTACCCAACATCCTGGAACATTTACCTAAAAGGTTGGTTTAATGGTATATTCCCAGAAGAACCCTTGAACATTGGGCTTAATGGTATATTCCACCCAAAATACTTGTACATATACCAAGAAGTCAGTGTAAAGGAAATGTAGACCTAAAAGGATTGTTTAAAGGAATATTTAAACAATTATTTTCATTATTTAATAATCTGTTATCAGTCAGAACCCTGGCAAACTTATTTTCATCAGTTTTTTTAGTGGAAGTCACAAATAAAGGAGCTCTTCATTTTTAGTGCCATTACTGAGTGAAAAGCTGCTGTTTCAACACAGAACGTTCACATGCATCCACAAACCTCTCAGCACTCAAACACCCACAGACAGGCGGCCGGCTGGACCGAGGCTCGGCGGCATTTGTTCACACATGTGGCTGAATAGGAGGCCGTCCAATCAAATTCGAGGTCTTCACTCTGTAGGTTGTTTGTTGGGTGAGACTCTTGGACCGCCATCAGCTGACGTGGATGTTTGATGGTCTTCCTCTCTAGTGCCAGATGATTCATCCATGAATTCAGCAGCTACAGACTGAAATGAAGCTCATGCTGCCGTTATTGAATTCCTGTTCCAGATCAAATGTTCAGAGCTCACCTTGAATGCAGCCGTCTGCTGTCTGATAGTTTTTCTCATTGTAGTCTTCAATAAAGTCTTTTTCCTCATGTCAGGATGTGGTGAGACTCTTTCTCAGTCTCTGCAGACGTCCCTCATTGTGCATCTCCAGAGAAGAAACAGAAAAACTGGTCACTGCTTCAGCATCACAAACGCTCTCCAGCATTGAGAGTGTTTTAGGAATTCATTCATTGTGTTGTGAACTTTGAAGGAGCAGAAACTTTACAGCTGCCAAAGATATGAGCTCCAATTCTGGATGTTTTAGGAAATGAAGTTCATCAAATGAACACTTGATTTTTGCTGATAACTCATTAAATTAGTGAAGAAATCGAACATAAAAACCTGTAAACTCTCAGGCAGCTTTTGTTAAAGTTTGTCTATAATTCTATCATCATGTTCTGGAACCAGGACTCTGCAGAAGTTCCTTCAATCAGATACTTGTGTGTTTCTATTTAAGGCCTCAGGTTTGAACGTACAGCAGAGGATTAGAAAGGAGTGATTTTAATATTTAAATCAGTCCAGTAAATGTTTGGCGTGGAAATTATTAAAATGTTGATTTAGATAGATTTGTGTCAAATAATATTGTAGAGTCTCACTTAAATATATCCAAATGAGTTCAGTGTATTTACATTTTGAAGAATATTTGATTTCTTAATCTCAATACTGTAGGGTCTGACCCCAAATATTATAATGGTGTAAATTTAAATAATAAATAATATTGTAGTGCAGAGTCAAACTTTAATCAGCTAAACTTACATAATAAGTATCACTGCACAATCTTAACCTGAACATTTATATCATTGAGGTAAATTTACATAAATCTTGATATTCTAGAGTCTTAACTGGACTATTTCTAACATTAATCTTTTTGTATTGTGCTGATAAACAACAATAACCTGACTTTCAATTCAATTCAATTCAATTCAATTCAATTCAATTCAATTCAATTCAATTTTATTTATATAGCGCCAGTTACAGTCAAATTGTCTCGAGACGCTTTACAGAACCCATATGCCTGACCCCCAGAGCAAGCCAAAAGGCGACAGTGGCAAGGAAAACACCCTTTTAACAGGGGAAAAAAACCTCGAGCAGAACCCAGCTCTAATGTGGGGGGACCCATATGCCTGCTGGCCGGGCGGGTTCAAATGATATTTATTGTCTGTGAGACTAAATTCCTCCACATTCTAGAACTTTAAATGCAGCAGCTGTAGGAATAAATAAAAATCGAATCTGTTCATTTCCACGTTATGCATATTTATTTATTCTTAATATCTCAGACTGAATGGTAGCTGGCAGTAAAAACAAACTCATCTGATCATTCTGATCAATACTTCATGATCAGTATCAGGACAGATGTTACAACTCCAGCTGTTGCATTAGACTACAGTTATTCACAGAGAAATTAAAACATCACATTCCTCATAAAAACTAGATGGGACTTTTATTAAATAAAGTGTTGGTGAATAAACAGTGTAAAAAGTGCAAAGCGGCTCCATTAAATCAGGAGATGTGAGACTTCCACAGCATGGATCACCATCTGCTGTGTTGATTCATAGCTGAATGTCAGAATGAACTGAGATAGAAAAGCTGCTTTGAGCTGCAACATTACAGTCTGACAATCCAACACCATCACAGTTTTCATCTGAAAGGATTTACTTCTAAGTTCTAATTCAAGTTTCAGTTGGAGCACATTGCATTCACTAAGAAAAACAGCGATACCTTCATAGCAACATTTAATAAACCTAAAGCTTCCCTGTTGGCTCATTGGTGGAGTTTGTTACTGAGCATCTGAACCTTAAATCCAGTGAGACGACCATCTTCAGTCGAGGCCAGTCAGAGAACTTCAAGACCTTCCATCAGCTGGACCAGATGTGGCATCATCTCCCTCTGAACATCTGGATGACAGGAGAAAAGACAGAAATCAACATAGCTCACAGAAATACAATTTATTCACTTCCATCATTTTATAAAAGTAGCATCAACTTTATTAAAACTTGACAACATCAGTAATGAAAGTAAATGTTTTTATCTCGTGTTGAAGCTAAATTTAAAGTCAATTTTAATGACAGTTTATCCTGAGAGGAGTAAGAATGGAGCTTTTCTTTCCTTTTTACAATATTCCCTCAAAATATTCTGTTTATTATTGGCTTTAGAAGCATTTTTCTTTACTTATTTATTTTAGATACCTCAGACTGATGGACTTTGCTGGTTTGCAGATAATTTCATGTACAATGGCAATAAAGATCTTCTGTTCTAACATATTTTGCTAAAACAAGAACTGCAACCTTCTCAACTATCTCTCAGTCTGCAAAATTCCAATTGTGACAAAGAATTATCTGATGTAGTTATTATTATAATCTTTACTAGCCCTGGAATTAATAAAAATCTGTATATGGATATGATTTTCTCTGATGGGAAAACTATGGAAGCCGTAGTAATTATTAACTATAGCACTTTCGCCTTGCAGCAAGAAGGTCCCTGGTTCGCGTCCCGGCTTTCCCGGGATCTTTCTGCATGGAGTTTGCATGTTCTCCCTGTGCATGCGTGGGTTTTCTCCGGGTACTCCGGCTTCCTCCCACAGTCCAAAAATATGCTGAGGTTAATTGATTATTCTAAAAATTGCCCGTAGGTGTGAATGTGTGAGTGCTTGTTTGTCTATATATGTAGCCCTGCGACAGACTGGCGACCTGTCTAGGGTGTCCCCTGCCTTCACCTGAGTCAGCTGGGATAGACTCCAGCCCCCCCTGCGACCCTAGTGAGGATTAAGCGGTGTATAGATAATGGATGGATGGATGGATGATGTGTGTAAACATTATTTTGGCTGACTCTGTATAATGGGTTTCTGACAGGTCTCCAGGCAACATCTTTTTATAATAATGACAAACATACCTGCATTCTACAAGAGTGATTTTCCTCATGTGCAGGTAAAGATGTGTGAGGAGCTTAGAGATGACAGGAGTAGGAGTCATCCTCACTAATTCAGCTTCCACCTAGAAACAGAAAGACCACAAACAAATACACTGATATACTCTCAAACGTTCAACCTCACAGCCTCAAAATATCTGTTTAGAAAGTGTTGTGTTGCTAAATTCTGCTGAAAGCATTGACAGACATTCTCTTACAAGGTTGTGTAAAAAGCAGCCTGTCCTCTGAGCTACTGAGAAATCTTCCTGAACAAAGTTTTTACGTGTAAATCGGCTCAACAGAAACTAAAGCCTCAGTCAGAGATAACAGATATAGCAAATTATAAACAACTTTGTTAACGCAGACTTTCTGCTTCAACCTCATAAAAATGGGAGTTTAACTCGTCAGGTGACAGAAAATGAACGGCTTATGCAGTTGTAGATCCAAAAGTAGGACGTTTTAACTGGAGGTAGACCGATATATTGGCCGGCCGATATTTTGGGCCGATATATGGACTTTTTTCAATATCGGCCATCGGCCGATATTTACAAATAAAAAGCCGATTTGTGATCAGGCACCCGTACGGGCAGCTGCCGCGACCGCTTTTCCCTTAGAAGGACCCCCGGCACTCAGAGAGCGGAGCATGAGCAGAACGAGTGAGCCAGGCAACAACAAGCCTCACTCCACACCTGCTTATTTGGTTAAAAAAAAAAAAAAAAAACAGATAAGAGATTTGTTTCTTGGTAAGAGAGAAAATGCAATGTTGATTTAGCCTTTAAAAGTCTTTACTGTGTGATCATCAAACTGTAAAAGTTAGCCGTTTAAGTTTTAGCGTCAGCCTCAGGCATACAAGCGAGAAAGTGAAAGTAAATCTGTGGATGCACTGTGTGTGTGTGGTGCCCGCCTATGCCCAGAGCGAGGCTGCTGCACGTCCCTCATCTGCACACCCAGCGTCCGTATGTTTATATTACCCCCCCCCCCACCACCACCCCCCACCACCACCACCACCACCCTTAAAAATCGGCTTCTACAATCGGCTTTAGATATCGGCCGAAAATTTTTTTTAAAATTTGTATCGGCATCGGCCTTTGAAAATCCCATATCGGTCGACCTCTAGTTTTAACTCATGTTTTACTAAAAATACGTACACTGTATTGTCACCAAAATCACTGGAGCCATCAATTGACTCCTACTGGTCATACTACAACTCTTGGTTTGATATAAAACATTTTTTCATAATTTTAATGAATTTTATTATTTTATTATTATTTTATTAGCAATACAATTCAATAACTTCACTCTTATGTACTGTAGTGTCATCAAATTCACTGGAGCCATCAGTTGGCTCCTGATTGTCATACTACAACCCCTGGTTTGATATTAAATAAAAAAATCTGAATTTTAAGTAATTTTTGTAGTAAATAAAATTCAATCACCTTACTCTTAAACACTGCAGAAAAAAGAAAATCCATCCAACCATCAAAAGGTCCTACTGATCATACCTTCAGGTTTTTTCTTCCAAGAATTGTCCGTACAGTCCTTAACTTGGAAAATATTATTAGCTGTTTAACATTATGGTTTAAATGAATCAGTTAACGCTGCAGCCTTGTAAGAAGGCGTCTTATTGTCTTTTTCCCAATCGTCAGAACTTGAGGAGACAGGCTAAACAGTTTAGTTTGGTATATTGGTGTTATCTGATCCTCTCTTTGGTGAGGATTCCAAGTTCCATTACTATTCACTATCATGTATTTTGACAAACAGGTGCACTATGGATCTAAAAATATAGCACCACATACATCAAGAGAAGAGCCATCAAAGCTAATTTACTCATAATCCTTAAACTTCACACACAAGCATGCACACTAAATAGTGTGCACAACTTCACATGGCAATAAACAACCCAAATAAAATAAAATTCAGTTACTTTTGGTTATTAATGTTCCACAATCTACCAAAAAAATGGATGAGCACTTTTATCTGTTACAAGAAATAGTTGAGATATATAACAACAATTTCATTACTAATAAAAAAATTCCTTAAAATCATGAAAAATAGTTAAATATCAAACCAAGAGTTGTAGTATGATCAACAGGAGCCAACTGATAGTTAGACAGAGTGTAATCTTTCTGCAGTACACAAGAGGGAAGTTTTTGAATTTTATTACTAATAAAATAATAAGAAAGTAAAAAAAAAATCCTTAAAATTCAGATTTTTTATTTATTACCAAACCAAGAGTTGTAGTATGATCAGCAGGAGACAACTGATGGCTCCAGTGATTTCTGGTGACACTACAGTACATAAGAGTGAAATTATTGAATTTTATGACTAATAAAATAATAACACAATAATAAAAATTCATTAAAATTCAGATTTTTTTAATTTAGTGTCAAACCAAGAGTTTTAGTATGACCAGCAGGAGACAATTGAAGACTCCAGTAATTTTGGTGACACTACAGTATATGAGAGTGAAGTTATTGAGTTTTATTATTAATAAAACAATACTAAAAAAATGAAAATTCCTTAAAATTCAGATTTTGTATTTAGTATCAAACCAAGAGTTGTAGTATGACCAGCAGGAGACAATTGATGGCTGCAGTAAATTTGGTGACACTACAGTGTATAAAAGTTAAGTAATTGAATATTTGTGTAGTGTCTCTCTTCGCTGTTGCAGCGGTTTTGCTATTTGCAGACGGTCCCTGTTCACTCGTTGCACAGCCAGCTGCGCATAGACATCAATGTTATTTCTGCAGCTTGAAAGACAGCGAGTTTTGATAAAACTGGCCTTATAGCACATTGTCTAGCTTACAATGATGGGAAAGAGGCATTGTTTATGATTTTTACAACGTATATCTCATGAGTTATTGATGCCGGAAGTCCGAATCTGTGACTATCTTGCCAATTTTACCTAACTTACATATTTTAATACCTAATAGCGATAAACTGCAGCCATTACAGGGTCGTTCACAGGACTAATATACGATAGCTAGCGAACTAGCATTAGCTTACCCTCATATCATAGTTCATATCCTCTTGTCTTCAGCTTGATACTGCTGTATCGCCTCCCAAACTCTCCTGCGTGTCTCCTGAGTGTTTCGACTCGCCGTTCTCAGCTTTCTCCGACTCTTCTATTACTTTGAATCTGACAGAAAGCCACAGACCGAGCAGCAGGTGAACCATCGCCTCCATGTCCATTGTTGTTGTGTTGCGTTTGTGTCGCACACAAATGACGGTAAAGGACCTTCGGTCCGCCGTGCTATGACGACTCCACCCACGATGAGGTGATACTCAATGTGATGGAAAAACAACTAAACCGAGACGAGCCGCGTCCAGTACAGTAGTGGCGAGCCGTACCGCGCCGAGTAGGTGCTACAGGAAACGCTAAAGGAAATTTTGTCTTGCACCGTGTTGTATCAACATTTGGGGTAGAGGACCGAGTCTTTAGCGGTTGCCAATAAAGTTTTGTTTAATCCAAACCAACGTAGAGGTGAATAGCGCCACCCAGTGTATCGGAATGTGTTCACAAGCTCTGTATCAATCCATTACCTGGAATCGATTTGCCTTGACTTGATGTGCAGGGTAACCAATCAGGTGTTAGGATCCGCCCACCGACTTTGATGGGCGAGGTTGACAGATAAAATAAATTCATGATCCACTGCAACACAAGGACCATGAAATAATTAATTAACTAGTGAAATAATAATATATGTTTTTTTTTAACCTAAAATGAATTGCTATTTTAATGAATTAATGACATATTCAATAACACATTTATGTATTTAATTCCAATTTTAATTAATTAATGTCATATTTAATTCCAATTTTAATTAATTAATGACATTTAATTAATTATTTAATGATGTATTTATTTATTTAATTTTGGCACTTTTAGTCCTCCATGTATTTCAAGTTTTAAAAAAAGTTTGTAGGATGTGTCATGTTGCTTTTCTCTCCACTTAGGAAAAGTAAATTTGCTTGTATTGCAAACGGCTGCAAAAATTAGATTTAAATGTGTACTGAACTAAATAGCTGTTATAAGTGGAAGCCTCTGTTTTGCTTAATAATTTTAGTTTCCTGTTTTGTTTTTTTTTTGTTAGTTTGTTTGTTTTTGATGAATGTGACAGAGTTCCATATTGAGTTTAAGGGATGTTTGCCTACCACACCTAATATATTCTTTCTTTGTCATTTCATTGTAGGCGCTTCCTTGGTATCAACCCTGAGAGGGGAACAAAGGCCAGATAGGAGAAGGTGATGTCCAAGAGGTCGGGGAAGCTGCTCCAGAAAAAGGCATCTACTGTAAATCCCCATGTAGCCTCCCTTATAAAAAGACTCATGGACTCTGAGTGGGACTTCATGTAAACCCACAGCACCTCTCCACACAGGACCTCACTTTCACAAAGGAAAAGCCCTGTCTGCAACCAGATGTTCATGCTGTCATTCTAAGGTAACAAGTCTCAGTATTGTGTTGGCTTCAGTATAAAATACTTCAGTCCACGTGTCTCAGTTTTGAAGTTCCAGGTTTGTTCCTTGACGTGGTATTTATTGAACATGATCATGAGTTATGAAAGACTGATTCTGAAGGCAGGGTACCTGAAATGTGATGTGCAATTTTTAAACAGATTGTTGACAACCTGTTAAACATCATTAATTTTTTTGTCGATTTTATTTTTGCAAGACTTGAATTATTTGAAATTTATTAGCTGCTGAATGTGTTCAATGCTGTATTAAATAATTTAAATGATATATAGATATCTTTCATTACAGTTCAGGAAAAATGAAAATCCAAACTCAGTGTACCTGAACTAGAACATGCACAATGGGAACCTGTTCACCATGAGGAAATTATTGTATGTTACTAAAATTTAATGGGTTAAATAAGTCAGTTTTTGAAATATGTTTGATAGAGAATTGGTTTTAATAAAAGCTGAATGTTGAAAAGTCATCTCTTGTCTGAGCCATTTCTATGCTATGCTATTTCCCGGGGCTTTCATTTTGAGATGTGACATTTTTAAATCATTAGTTTTCAGCAGTGTTATCACTTCATATCATCACATTCTCTGATATCAATTTTACAGTAATATACTGTTTATGAAGATTACAGTACAAACAGTAAAATAACAGTATAATGGCACTAAAATACTGACAGTAATATACTATAAGCATAAACTCTAAACATCATAATACTGTAATATTTTTTACAGTAATTAACTGTTGTTGTAGGATACAGTAGGTTTACTGTAGAATAACAGTGCTCTGCTGGCAACTTTTGCTGCCAGCTCTTTACTGTGAATTTACGGGGAAATTTCTAAGAGTGTACCGTTCAAAAGTTTGGCGTCACTTACAAATGTCCTTATTTTTGAAAGAGAAGCATTTTTTTTCTATGACAATAACATTATATTAATTAGAAATACACTCTAGATATTGTTAATGTGGTAAATGACTATTGTAGCTGGAAACAGCTGATTTTTAATGGAATATCTCCATAGGGGTACAGAGGAACATTTCCAGCAACCATCACTCCTGTGTTCTAATGTTACATTGTGTTAGCTGATGGTGTTGAAAGGCTAATTGATGATTAGAAAACCCTTGTGCAGTTATGTTAGCAGATGGATAAAAGTGGGAGTTTTCATGGAAAACATGAAATTGTCTGGGTGACCCCAAACTTTTGAACGGTGGTGTATATAATGTGCATTGTTTTCTATGTGGATATTTTTGTCCTTACGGACCTCAGTAACTTTCTTAAATTGACGCCTGAGAGTTAATTTTAATTCTAAATCAAGTCCATCCATCCATCCATCCATCCATCCATCCATCCATCCATCCATCATTTATACAATGCGTAACCCCTTGACGCCTGAATTTATTTACAAATTTGAAAAAATATAATTATCTGTGTTTTTGGTTTCCAGCTGATGCTAAAATAAGTTGAGATTGTTAATGTGTCTATTACACATAGAACAGATATATAATAATAGTAACAGATATATAATAATTAGGTCCCACTCCGACAGGTCCAATGAGAAACCAGCGCTTGCAAAAGGTTCTGAGGTGCGTATTGAATATGCACAAATCGGCATTGGGGAAATGCATGTGCTATCTCGGCTGCAGTCTGAATGAAAGTGGCATGATGCAAATTCGCAACAATCGGTTTCAAAGGGTTAATCTTCATTAGGGTTGCTGGGGGGCTGGAGTCTATCCCAGCCGACTTAAGGTGAAGGCAGGGGACACCCTGAACAGCTCACCAGTCTATCACAGGGCTACATATACAAACAATCACACTCGCATTCACACTTACGGACAATTTAGAGTTACCAAGTAACCTGAGCATGTTTTTGGACAGTGGGAGGAAGCTTGAGTACCCAGAGAAAATCCACACATGCACAGGGAAAATATACAATCTAGCTATCAAACTCCATGCAGAAAGATCCCGGGAAGGCGAACCAGGAATCTTCAGCTTCAAGGCCAAAGTGCTAACCTCCAAGCCACTGTACAGCCCCTAAATAGAAGTCTTAACCCTCTAATTAATCTCTAAACTGGTGAAGACCTCCCTAAATATCCTTACAACACAGAAATGTCCTCACAACAATAGTTTGGAACCAAGGTTTTTCCACATAAAGACAAAAAAGCATGCACCACACATGTTTGCACTTTAACTTTTCTTTTTGCAGCAAAAACAGGTATGCGTAAATACATATTACTTTTTTATAAGCTAAGCAAATCAATACTTCATAACCTTTGTGGAAACACTTGCTTCTGTACATTCACCCTGAGCCGCCAGTCTGTCAGTTAACTCTGACTTTCACAGGTTATATTGGTGAGAACTTCAGGAAACATGCAGACATACTGATGAAACAGTCAACTGACTTTAAGTGACACCAACTGTAAAACTTTGGCAGAAACAGTTTGATCTTTACTGTAAAGCTGCATAAAGTCAGGTTTAATGTAATGGAGACATTGCAGCTTAATATTCAGCCTGGCCTAACTTTGAATGTACCTTTGACCACGTCTGTGGGTCAAAGGTATTTTAATTCATTAAGTTCATTTTCTCTTGAAACAGGTTTAAAACTACAAAAACTAATAACAACTCTTCTCATTCTCTCTCCCTCGCTGATTCATCTATTTCTCCCTCTTCATCTGTCTTTCTCCCATGATATCCAACTTTTTCTCCCCTCCTGGCATCCATTCTGTTTTAGATGGAAATGAGTTTACCTGCAAGCAGAACAAGAATGATTATTATTAATGACTGTGTATGTGTGTGCGGAGAAATGAGGAAAAAAGCAGTTCATTAAAACAAAAGTAACTTTCCTGGAATAGAAGGTCATTTTTATCATTTTTAACTGAGAAATTACATATGCTGAATAATTGCAATATATTATTTGGGGCATTTCGTGACATTGTAGGTTTTTTTTTTCCTGTAGTCCCTGAGGTTCTTGACTGTTTCCTGCATTTTAGTCAAGACAAAATACGATTTTATTTCAGCATATCATATTGTCGGTATGAGATCCTTCTTGTCACTCTGTCCTTTTGTACAAATCATCACCAATCCGCTGAAGTGGTGAGTACAAGATGCAGAGGTACAGGCTTAATATGAAATTTATCAACATTATCTGACTCTGTAAAGCATGAGGTACAGGAGTCGCTGAGAGAATCTACAAAGAAAGCAATCTAGTGACATAATGTTATCTTGCAGCAGCTGGAGCGGGAAGACTGTGGGTGTGGTGAATGAGCTACTGAAAAACATTTCAGGAGCTCACTGCCGTCTCCCTCCCAGGTGTAAATGTGCGTAACTGTGAGCAAGACTGCAGCTGTAGATGGAAAAAGTTTGCATAAGAAGTCAGTCTGACAGTATAATAAACAACTACAGACAGCAGACTGTTTGCTTAACGGATCTGACGCTCCACATACAGAACCATCCACACAGAATCTCAAAGTAGATTTTAATGGACTGGAGGAACTCAGATTCTTTTAGCAATTTACCAGAGAAAGAGAGAGAGAGAGCGAAAGAGAAAGAAAAACACTGGGCTCAATAAATATTGTTCCAGGAGTGAAGTCATCTGACATTTAAGAATCAGCCAGCCATGGCCAGCCAGAGCAGTGTGAGAGTGTGTGAGAGTGTGTGTGTGTGTTTGTGGGCAGACAGGAAGCCCAGAGGGCAGCAGCTCAGACAGAGTCATTATTTAGTGACACACAGACGATGGCGTCACCTTAACACAGACACACACACACACACACACACACACACACACACACGCGCGCTCCTATACAAACATTACATCTATAAGGCTTGGGGTGTCAGAATTTTAACAAGAAACATCAGTAACCTCACCTGTTGCTGCTCTCTCTCTCTTCCCTGTTTCATGAAAGGGCATATGCTCTAATTTTAAGCAAATCATTCAAATCAGGCTTCTTAGACTCAATATTTAGACTTAAAACAGACTTTACACCTCTGCACAGTCCATTTATACCTTAACCATACTCCAAAAATGCAGTAATTGGTCAAAATTAATAAACGCATGGTATATATTTGCAACAGTGAACTGACCTTGGGCAAATGGAACTTCGGCAGTCCCATGGTTGCATCTAAAAGTACACAGTTGCATAAGCATGTGTCCGTATAGCGCTAAGGTGCCAAATACACTACCAGGCAAAAGTTTGGACAACTTCTCATTCGATATTTTTTCTTCATTTTTACTACTTTTTACATTGTAGATACATACCAAAGACATAAAAACTATTAAGCAAGATGTATGGAATTATGTAGCAAACCAACGATTGTGAAATAACTCTAAATATGTTTGACATTCTCAATTCCTCAAAGTAGCCACCCTTTGCTCTGATGACAGCTTTGCACACTCTTGGCGTTCTCTCAATGAGCTTCATGAGGTAGAACCTGAAATGTTTTTCACTTCACAGGTGTACCTTGTCAAGGTTAATTTGTGGAATTTCTTGCCTTCTTAATGGGGCCTGGACCATCACTTGTGTTGTGCACAAGTCAGGTTGGTAGACAGTTGACAGCTCTATTTGAAAACTGTTAGAATCCATATTATGGCAAGAACCAATCAGCTAAGTAAAGAGAAATGACAGTCCATCACTACTTTAAGAACTGAGGGCAGTCAGTTCAGAAAATTGCAAAAATCTTTAAATGTATCCCCAAGTGTAGTCGCAAAAATCATCAAGCGCTATGATGAAACTGGTTCACATGAGGACCGACCCAGGAAAGGAAGACCAAGAGTCACTTCTGCTGCTGAGGATAAGTTCATCTGAGTCACCAGCCTCAGAAATGGCAAGTTAACAGCAGCTCAGATTAGAACCCAGATAAATGCCACAGAGTTCTAGTAGCAGACACATCTCTACATCAACTGTTAAACTGTTGTTGCTGCTATGAAACCATTACTAAGGAAAAGCAACATGTAAAAGAGATTTGCTTGGGCCAAGAAACAAAAGGAATGGACATTAGACCAGTGGAAATCTGTGCTTTGGTCTGATGAGTCCAAATTTGAGAGCTTTGGTTCCACCTGCTGTGTTGCTGTGCAACGTAGAGAAGGTGAATGGATGATCTCTACATACATGGTTCCTACTGTGAAGCATGGAGGAGGAGGTGTCATGGTGTGGGAGTGCTTTGCTGGTTACACTGTTGGGGATTTATTCAAAATTGAAGGCATGCTTGTTCAGTGAACCAGCAAGGCTATCACAGCATCCTGCAGCAACATGACATCCCATCCGGTTTGTGTTTAGTTGGACCATCATTTATTTTTCAACAGGACAATGACCCCAAACACACCTCCAGGCTGTGGAAGGACTATTTGACCAAGAAGGAGAGTGACCTGGCCTCCACAGTCACCTGACCTAAACCCAATCCAGATGGTTTGGGATGAGATGGACCACAGAGTGAAGGCAAAAGGGTCAACAAGTGCTCAGCATCTCTGGAACTCCTTCAAGACTGTTGGAAAACCATTTCAGGTTCTACCTCATGAAGCTCATCCAGAGAATGCCAAGAGTGTGTAAAGCACTAATCAAAGCAAAGGGTGGCTATTTTGAAAAATCTAAAACATAAAACATGTTTTGACTTATTTCACACTTTTTTGTTTACTGTATAATTCCATATGTGTTCATTCATAGTTTTGATGCCTTCAGTGAGAATCTACAATGTAAATAGTCATGAAAATGAAGAAAAAAACATTAAATGAGAAGGTGTGTCCAAACTTTTGACTGGTAGTGTGTATTTGCTAAGGGATCAGTGAAAGCAATAATACACTCCTCTAGCATATAAAGGATAATATTAGCAGCAACTTTACACCTTTGTGCAAAAAACAAATTGAAAATGCCTCCAACACCATTTTCTTACATTTTTATGAACTACTTTAAAAGCTTTTTAGAGTTTTTGTGATGATAATACACACCGTGGCAAACTTATGCTGCTTGTGTGCTGTTGGAATGAGAATTAAATTCCTGCTGTGACATATTGGTCTTGGTAATTTGTATCTATGAAAAGCCATGTGGTACTCAGGACTCTACACCCACCTTTAATCAGAATAAATGCCTTTGGCCTGTTCGTATGTCTGTAATATGATTATTATTGATGTTTTTATTCATGAGCCACCCTTCCCGGTGGCTGCCTGTGTTGCTTTCCTCATGCGCTTCATGAAATTGCAATTAATTATGACCATGCAGGAGAATATAAACTTTATTTATTACCAAATAGAAAGAATTCAGAAGGGCTTGTTTGATGCTGTATCATAATAGTAAGATCATCCTTAAACTCCTTAAAATCTACTGACAAGCAGGCTGTAAAATAAAAAAATTGAGTCTTTGAGGTTGTCATTTGAACCATTTTACATGCATAACAGTTTATGTAACCATTGCACAACCATTTCTTGAGGCTACAAATATTGAGATGAATGAAACACTGCTGGGAAAAAAAAACTACTGGAGAGGCACTTTTCACTAAATGAAAGAGTAAAGGAGTTAACATTCACTTTCCAACATTATTATAAGAACACCATAGTGTTACTGATGCCAATGGTAATTTCTGATAAAACCTTGACAGTGTGTAATAGAGTTATACAGAAAATGAAAAGAGCCTGAGAGAGATAAAACCAGCCTTACTTTCTTATCACACATGATCAATAACTGTGTGAAGTGGCCGTAAATGTTGGATTATCTGTTATAAAATGTTACACAAATGGTCAAACACAGACCTTTCTATTTAGCATGCTAGTCCCTTAAGGTCTACACTGGTTACAAAGCACAGGTAGTGCATATTAATATAAAAAAAACTACAATAATCAATTCCACAAAAAAGTTTACATTATGATTGTAATCATTGTTCAACAACGACAATCATCATTGTTCATTTCTGCCATATGACTAAAAGTTGCATGAAAATATAATGTCATTTAAAACACGTTGAAAAGTGCAGCAGGCAACACATCCAGCGAGTGCAGCTCGCATGAAGAAGGATTTGTTGTGTTGTAGGCAGAGCACACTGGAGCAGGGTTTGGGTCCGCTTGTGTTCTGAAGAGATTTTGGAATATATTAGTGAAGAAGTCTTATCCTTAGTATGACTCCATGACCTCACCCCAGGAAAAAAAAACAAAAACACTGCATGGTAAAATGGCAAATACACTCTCGCACACACACACAAACAAACAGACACTGCTGGAGGCTGCGGCTGATGTACACCACCCTGTGATCGTAAGCCAACGGGGTAGGAGGGAGGAGAAAGGGAGAGAGAGAGAAAAGCCCAGAGAGTCAGCAGAGCTAAAATTACAGTCCTGTCACAGCATATCAGTGCCGATGACCGTGTGTGTCCATGCGCTTGTATGCAAGTAAGACATAAAGTGTTATGTTTGGCTCTGCCTAAAGACACTGGGGGAAAGTAAACAAAATAAATATGCATATATACACTCACGTTAATACTGTACAAAAACTTTTAAACACAAATGAGTATGATGGTGAATCTGTCTGGACCCTCATTATCCATTAAACATGCACACACTGTGTTGGAGTCCCTTATAATCCAATCAGGTTCAAAAGTAAGGTGTGAAATTGTTATTCATTTACTTACGAGGATCCACTCCACTCTCGAAACCTTATTTCATAAGAGTCAAATTATATTTCCTGATCTGATGGAACTGAATGCATGAGGAGGCCCAATTACCATCATTGTCTCTGTGATTGCACATCACAAACAGGAATGCATGTGCTCCCCCCAACCAACACACACACACACACACACACACACACACACACACACACACACACACACACACACACACACACACACACACACACACACACACACACACACACACTGTGAGCTAATATGACTATGGTTCCACCATATGTTGGAACAGGTGGTTGTTCTCACGGAACTGTATTCCCTAGTTAGCACTCGAAGAATGGCTCTCCCTATAATGGTTCAAAGTCATGCTAACTGGAAGCCATTAGTCTGTTTTCTATTGGTGTCATCCCACCGCACCCATTCATTTTCAAACCAAATGCTATTTCAAAAGGCCAATAAAGTCATACGTTGCTGTGAGACTTAAGTAGTTGTTCCTCAATTTTGATATACCAAACAAAACCCAATAAAAAGCTCCTATTTCTGAACACATTTCTTGTGTGTATGATGCACAAAATCAATTATTTATACTTTAGCTATAATAGTGTTAGACTGCAATATACCTTTAAAAAAAAAAAATTGGAAATCAATTGTAGAGGAGGCAGTTTCTCAGTGGGCTGTTGTGTTGTTGGACCAGGATGCAATATATTCATAAAGGATGTTAAGCTGTGAGTAAGAGCTGTGTCCCTTTTCCCATTTCCTTACCTTGCTCATCATTCACAACTTCTCGCCTTCCTCCAGCAGAGAGTGGGTGAGTCATAAAAAGTGATCATATCAGCCTCCTACTTGTACAGTAATTCTAAGTTGGATATATCAGGAATTTATGGCAGCTTCGATATCTCCTACTTGGTGAAACTTACTAAATGAAGTGTTGACTCTGAAAGCCACCATTTCTGGCAGTTCTGTCCAACTAAAAAACTATGTTAATACTCATACAATCAATGTAATCAACTTAAAAGGGAAGGGGCCTCTGTCTTTATGGAGCAGAGTTGTGACCATTTTCATCCTAAAATGCAAGGTTCCCACAGCATCGATCAGTTCAAAGGGATCACTAAAGCTGAACATTATTCGATTTAAAATTGAAATC
Organism: Amphiprion ocellaris; assembly: GCF_022539595.1. Lineage (NCBI taxonomy): Eukaryota > Metazoa > Chordata > Actinopteri > Pomacentridae > Amphiprion > Amphiprion ocellaris. Next base: position 27,445,751 of record NC_072784.1, on the reverse strand, counting down.
GTAATTTGAAACAATATATTGGCAAATCACAAAGCCCACAATTTTGGATTTACAGTATCCTATATTACTGTAATTACATTTGGTTTAATAAGTGGGTAGCTACAGCCAGGCAGGACTGGTCTTGGATGGGGTATAACTCCAAAGATGTGGTCTAAAGCCACACAAAAAGGAGAAGAAAAGCAGATCTCCAATGTGGCCAAAATGGAACATGAGAAGTATAAAATCAAACCTTGAGCCAACAGCTTTTGAAGCTCCTGAAGCCAGACTGAGCTTTCTCATCACGTCCGTGTTCAACACTCCTCCCAGCTTGAGAAAACTGCATCTTTGGTAGGGCTCAAACGAACCCTGCCTCCGCTGCACATCCCACGACCCAAACCTGCAACAGATCCTCAGCGGTTGCAAAGCAGCACTGACCCAAGACTGGTACAGATGGAGCCACAACTGTGTTCTGAAATTCAGCAGACATCTTGGATGCACGCAGACTGTAAGGGAACGGGGCCAGCTTTGGAAAATTGCAACGGCTGATCCACTTTGTCAGAGAGGAGATGAGGCACAGAACAACTCCCAGAAGCAGCAATTCTCTCCTGTTACCTGGAAGCTGAGAGGTGAAGGCTGGCTTCTGGCTGACGATCCTGCAACTGGCTGGATGGCACTGTTGGAAGTAGAATTACCTGTGCTCCCATCTTCTAATGATTGATTAAACCTAAAAAAAAAAAAAAAAAAAGACACTTCTAATGTGGCCTTGAGCCAGAAATTAAGAACCGTTAAGAAGCTTTATGGGGTGCTAAGGGGGGCTGAGAGCATAAAGTCAAAATAACTCAACAATAATTTAACTATACTGTTGTTTGTATGTGTGTTTGTGAAATTTTGCTGTTACATTTGTGTGTGTGGGGCTGTGTGTGTGTGTGAGAGTGTGTGCTGACATTGATGAATGAGCTCTACATCAGAGCAATCTGCTACCACGGCTCTATAAAACAACCACAAATCACTTCAGGAAACATGCTTTTGAAGAGGCCCTCCAATGTCAGATGTTGTCTTGTGTGAGTGCATCTCTGCATAAATCAGCGAGGATAGGTTTGTTTGTGTATGTGTGTTTACGCCTGTATGGCATACCAAATGTTTGTGTGTATGCACACATCCCTGCCTGATTTCTAATATTTCTGTACTGAATCTTTTGAGTGCAGTGTATGTGAGTGAGATGACAAATTAGTCTCTCCAGACAATGGTTTACAACCACAATTTCTGTTGAGCTCTGCTGAACGTAACTCACTTCAGTTAGACTCCTTCTGTTGTGCTGTGCATTTTGATCATTCAGCGCATAAAAATACATTTCTTTCTATTTTTACAGCATGCAAATAGTGTGAGTGAAAGAAATGACAATGTAATTGTGTTTGGATATTATTTTGACTGCACAAATATACATATTGCATGTGAGCTGTACACAGAATTGCCACAAAAACAATCATGCATTTTGGTTCTTCATAGAATTATAATTAATGTGGAATGATGACAAGTATCTGCTGGGTCAAAAAAATACATACATCAACTTGAGTTATCAGTTTTGGTGATGCTGAAAGTTGTTTTAATCAAATTTTCTGAGTGGCATGGCCTCTTAACTTCTTATGAGTGATTACAATTTCAAAACAGCTATGGATGCTAAAATCATCCTTGCAAACAACTGTTTAGAAGTATAAAGTGCATGGTATAGTTGTGTTACTGCCACAATCAGGAAGAAAGCACCAACTATTAGCTGCTGCTGAGAGACACATGGATTGAATGGTCAAGAGTCAACCAAGAGTCTCCAAAAAGTAGGTTTGCAATAAACCAAAAGGTACTTGAACATGTGTGTCAGTGTCCACAGTCAAGTGTGTTTTATGTCTCCATGGGCTGAACGGCTGAATGCAGTACCTTCAAGTTTTCTACTGATCACATGGTTGAAAGAAAAGGCCTCCTGAAGGAAAGTTCTGTGGTCAGATGAAACAGCAACAAAAAAACCCCTGCTATTTGGCAACAATGATTAGAAATATGTTTGGAGGAGAGAAGGTGACACTTTTAACCCAAGAACACTAAACATATCAGCAAGCATGGTGATGGTAGTATTATGGTCTGGGGCCATTTTGCTGTCGGTGGAACTGGTGCTTTACACAAAGCAGATTCTCCAGGAACACTTATAATCATCCACCAGAAGGTTGGGTCTTGGACGCAGTTGGGTGTTTCAACAAGACAATGACCCAAAACAGACATCAAAAATGGCAAAGAAATGGCTAAATCTGGCTAGAATACAGGTCTTAGAGTGGTCTCCCAGTCCTGAGAACCTACATAATGTGATGAAGAAACAAGTCCATGTCGGAAAGCCAACAGATTTAGCTTAACTGCACCAATTCTGTTAAGAGGCGTAATCAAAGGTACACCCAGTAACTTGCCTGAAGATTGTGGATGGCTACCAAAAGCACCTAGTTGAGGTGAAATCTACCAACAGACATTTAACTAAATATTAGCATTGCTGTATGTGAATTTTTGACCCAGCAGATTTTCTCATATTTCCAGAAGACCTATAATAAATCTATGTACGGGTTAGAACTAAAATGAGTGTTTTGGTGACAGAGACACATGTGTTTTAATGATTCCATCACAGACAGTTTAGAATTAAAATAGTTTGGTATAAAAATGATAATATAACTTACTGAAGTTTTTGTTTTCTATGTGGCTTCTTTTCTCTGCATACAGCTGTCAACAAAGGCTTACATATACTTGTAAAGACCATGTATACAATGGCAGTCTTCAGTATCCAATGACTCCTTTAAATTGATATGGTCATATCACTACATTGTCAGGATACAATGTCACTGATTATGTAAAAAAGTAAGAAATCCTTGGGTAGACGTGTATGTGTGTGCATATGTGTGTGTTGGTGGGGGTAAATAAGGTCCACTAACAGTTACCTTCACTGTGGCTGAAGGGCAAAAGCCCAGCATTCTTTGGCCCCCTGGGAAATATTCCTGTTCTAAACCTGGAAACAGAGTGGAGATCATTCCTTTCATCTCCACCTTTCTTGCTCCTTATTTTCTCTATTTTAACTCCTTGTTCCCTCTTTTTTTTGAAAAACTCCCCTACCTTTTCCACTCTCTAACTCTCTGATAGCACCTGTAATTCCTGCTTTCTCCCCTAATCAGATCCTAATAGGAAAAAGCTTGCAGTTGTCAGCACTAGTTAATTAACACTCCTTTCCTCTTTGCTGTCACTTTCTCCCTCATTCTCTCTCTCACACAGGCCCACTTACAATTCCATAACCTGAGTGAGCAGTGAGAAGGCCCACTGAGTTTTAGCACTCATAAATTGTACTCTGCGGGGCACAGGTGATTATTATGCAACCGGTAAGCATTAGGTCAGTGATTTGGACAAAAGATTGCATTTCAGGGTCAACCTGCTTTGCTTTTTGTGATCAGCACGTTAACCTTTTGGATTTGGCAACACAATCTAATGTGTTCTGTTCACTGTGGGTAAAATAATTGCTGGGGATAAAAGTTGACAGGAAACCAAAGAGAGCATAAGTAATTCAGCTTACCTGCAAATGCACCAACAGCAGCTACATTTTCCCAAAAAAAAAAACAACAAAAAAACAACTAACGAAAAAAGTATTTTGGAACTGCACTTTGGAAGAAGTACTTGGAGTGTATTTTCTTATATAATCACATTTTGACTATATACTAAAATTACTGATGTTGTTGCACTCATTGACGGTCTCTATTGCTAAAGTTTATGATCAATTAAATACTTATCCACTTCTTATTATTATTTACCCTCTAAATACCAAATCCCACTGAAAGATTGGAAAGTTGTCTCTAATTTACTCATCTACAATGTGCCATTCAGTTAGAAAACGTAACCAAATCAAAGTTTAATATTGTGATTTGTCATCAAAAGCACTACATTTCCCAATTTAAAAAAATTCCAAATCTAAATATTCTGGAAAAAAGAAGAAAATAAAGTACACTATTTGGTGCAACCGTGAAAATGGTAATGACTCCATGCAACCAACAGTTACATGGCAAAAATTCAGTGAAGTTTTGGCTGAATTCAGCTGAACTGCAGGCTGTGTTTACACAGAGCAGAGAGGAAACAAGTATGGGAAAAAAATATAGATCCATCCATCCATTATCTCTACTGCTTAATCCTCAATAGGGTCGCGAGGGGCTGGACTCTATCCCAGCTGACTTAGGGTGAAGGCAGGGGACACCCTGAACAGGTCACCAGTTAATCACAGAGTGACAAACAGCAAAATATGGATGTACTGTATATTGTAAAATATCTATAGTATGTTGAGTCATTGCTAACATCTATTGCTAACATCTGTGGGCACAAAAAGTGTACATGTAGTACAGTGGGTCAAGAATGACTCAGTGAGGTTGTTTTTTTTTGCAGTATCTTTGTAATGAAAAGTTTTTATCATGATATATTCTAGCTATTCCTCAAAAACATGTTTTCATGTCACAACATTTAAAATGTTAAGTTACCTTTCATAATGTAAAGAAATTGTAATATTTGTCTTACCACCCCAAGCTCTTTATCACTGATAATATCATACAAGAGGTGATGCAGTGCACAAAGTTGGAGGGACAGAGAGCAACAACAGCTGGAGGAAAGAGTGGAAAAATGTCAACAAAATTGAGGTTGACATTCTTGCATTGCTGTTTTATGTAATAGTCTTCTTTTTCAATTATCAAAATGTTCAAAATCTGTTATAAAGTGAAAAATAATCATATTTCAAACATGAAATCATTCATGTGTGGGCAAATATATAATACAAACAATAATACAAATGATTATTCTTAACCAAAATGACAATAATGGCATAAAACACATTGATTCTTACACGAGTCATTTTTGTCTGTATGGAGTCCAATCATTTGTGCATCTAAGGGTTAATATAGTTTTTTCAATCAAATAAATTCAACTTTCATTTTTTTTCAAAAAAGGTCTGAAGTAATATAACTTTGCCATATTCCACAAAAGACTTTTTTGACTTCTCTCTACTTCTAGTCATGGTTGTTCTGTTTCCATAGAGGCTAATATGAGCTCAAATACAATCTTTATCAAATGAACCGTTCTTTGAAATGGATAAATTGAATTTGCAAAAAGTACCAGCCTTACTATAATACAAGACTTTATTTTACACCGTTTCATAAATGAATACATGCTATGTAATGGCTAATATAATTGCAAGGAAATTATTCATATGAGCTGGGGCGAAACTCTGCAGAGCTATTGTTAAATTGTCTTTTAAGAATACAAATAAGCCCATCAGTGCTCCTGTGAACTTGTTTTATAAGCTGGTTCATAATTCATTGTGAAATTCTGTGTTTGCTCCTTGACATTATGCGATCAGACAGTTTTGGGCTGTCATCCATCCAAACAGCTAAAGCTTGGTACAGTATAAAATGTTAATGAGTGAGCGTGATATTATTCTTTGTGACCCTTCCACAGTCTTGCTTTAAGATTGCCGACAGTGTAGCCGCTGCCAGATGCATGTGTGCATGAAACACACACACACTTGAGGAAAGAGACCTACATATGTACATCAAACATATTACATACTTTACATTAACATACACCACACATGTATACCCGCACACAGGAGGACAGACAGAGACGTACATACAGCCTGTTGCCTACAGTAGACAACTATATGTGCATTTCCACACACAAATTGCCCAACAAAGCCAGAAACTTATATAATATCTCCACCCATAATGGCTTGTTGAAACTATTAGAGCTTGATAAATGTACAAGCACTGCAGAGTCATGACTTAGGCATGGCCTGATAGATCTGAACCGTGTATACTCTCTGTGAGAAAGTCCTAGTGAGGGCATTCAACGAAATATGTTGCTTTTCATAATTAATAAGGAAGCGCATCTTCTCTTTGTGAACATTCATTCCACTTACACAGCTTGAAGTGTTTGACTATGTCTTTTTAATGACAGCATCAGCCAAAAGCTGGAGTAACTTTCCACAATTTTCTCTCACATATCTTGCGGTCCTCTCCTTCCAGTTCTTTTGTTATTTTATTTATTTTTTTACTCTCTCTCTTCTCCCTGGGCATCCTCTTTTCTTTGTTTGAGAATTTAACACACATGCTGCACAAAAAGCCATTTTAAGTTAAGTCTGAAACCATAAAACCAGCGTTTCTGAGACCAGCGATGTGCAACAAAAACCAGCACATAATCTAAACACATTGCGAGACATCCGTCACTGCTGTAAACTGCTGGAGTCAGAAGTGCACAGTGACAAAGTTAGATGATGAAATAAAATACACTCTAATCACAGTAATCTTTACATTACTACACACTGTGATGCTGCAAAAGTAATCATTTTTGGAGTAATGCCTGATAAACTTTACAACAAGTCGCATTTTTTAGTTGCTGTACCAAATCGGTTTTCTGCAATGAAAGCCTCCATGTGAAGCATTATGCATCATTCCAGTCTTTAAAATCATCAAAATCTCATTATCATCATAGCTCTGTCTTTTATGGAAGACTACCATGAAGACGATAATTTCTTTCTTTCTGTAAATAGCTTTGACAATAGGCAATTACCGCATTCATTTTTCACTACTGTGATGTGATGTATTTTCTGTAATTTCTAATCTAAGAAACAATGCGTGGGTGAAATATGTCATGGGTGTTTTGTATTTGCTTGCAACTGTATGTAATCACATGGCACCCCATTGCACCCTGCCAATACAGCTACTAATAACTGATAAACAAGAACCATGAAGGTCTTCATGCAGAGCAGAGCATAGAATTGACATTTCCTCCTCACTAATCTGCAAATTTCAGCCTTTGTGAGTGCGCTGCACACAATAGATTAATTTAAGAAGCCTCGTGCAATCACAGCCTATAGAAAATTAATCACAATTCAGCATCCTTGCAGCCGTGTGAATCATGCAAACACACAGAAACATGCAATCTACATCAGTATTCACACACGCATGCTTGAACAAGAGCCGTCTTATTGGAATACATCCTCATTAGTGCTTTTCACTCTCCGCATGTCTCTCACCTCTAATGTCTCTCGCACAAATTCACTTTCTCCCTCAGTCTGATGCCTGATGTAGACGTCACAAAGCGAGGGACAGAACCAAAGAGACAGACAGAGAGATAAACTGGCAGATTCTCAGTCCCTACTTAACCTAAGTTTGATTTAGAATGAGTTGACAAAAAACGCCTCGAGTAAAACGAAGAACATTCTGAGTGCTGGTTTGTTGAGGGCTTGGCCTTGAAGATCCTCGCATTTTGTTCTTAACAGCGAAGCTGCCTGAAAACTGAAGGCTAATTCTGCATTTGAGGGGAAAACAAGGAAGAATATTAAGTGACGGATCCTTTGTCAACGCTTATTAAACCTGCATGATTTAGTGTTTTTGCTGTGATTGTGCACATACGGTATAGTGCGTGTGTGTGTGTATGTGTGTGTCTTTTGCAAAGCAGGGCAGAGCTGCTTCTAAGTCTATGTGACAACTGTGTCCAGAATGTCAAGCAAACTGACGTGGGAACAAAACCTCAGGGTCACTCAGCCATCTGTTGTTGTTCCTCATGTATATGTATATATATGTGCATTTGGGTGTGTGTTTGTTGCACAAAATCCCCTTTGTGTGCGTACAAAATAGTGTGTGTTAGCATGTGTGTAGCTGTTCTACCTATGTGTATGCATGCCTATTTCAAAGATTATTATGACACCCTTGTGTGTGCGTTGTGTGTACACATAATAGGCATGTGTAAATAAATGATGCTGACAGTTTCATTCCTTTACCGTTATTGTGTAATCTGCTATTACAACATAATGGCCAATCATTCTGAATAGGATCTTAAACTGTATGACTGTGTGTGTGTGTGTGTCTTTCTGTGTGTGTGTGTGTGTGTGTGTGGGTGCTGTTTGATAAGGAGCTAAATGGGAATGAAGACTCTAAATTGCCTTTGCAGTTTGAGCTCAGCCGTTTAGCTTGATTATGATTATTATACTAGTGGTGTTTCTCATAAAATGATCTCCAACATAGCGCATTGAATCTGCCGTGTTTATGTTTCTTTTGAAACGCTCGATAATGACATACAGAGAGTAGCCGCTTGCTAAACTGTTGTTTGAGATCTATATCCTCCATATATACTGCGGCAGTCTGATATAAGCACTTAGAGTCAGCCTTGTATGTGACTGGGATGCTTCTGCTAAGGTGAAATATCTGCCATTTGGAAAATCGGACATTTGAATGAGCTAATTTCCTGTTGAAATCCCTGTGATAAATTAAACATAACTACTTTTGGAGTCATTAGCTATGTGCATTAATGGATTCATTTGCAAATATTTCAATATTATTAACAAAGACATGGGCTGACCGCCGGTTCACATCCCAGCCTGGGCCTGGGATCTTTCTGCATGGACTTTGCATTTTCTCCCTGTGCATGTTTGAGTTTTTTGGGGGTACTCTGGCTTCCTTCCACAGTCCAAAAACATGTTCAGGTTAATCGGTAATTCTAAATTGTTCATAGGTGGGAATGGGAGTGTGATTGTTTGCCTCTATATGTAGCCCTGTGATAGACTGAGGACCTGTCCAGGGTGTCCCCTGCCTTCACCCTAAGTCAGCTGGGATAGACTCCAGCCCACCCGAGACCCTAATAAGGATTAAGCAATGTATAGATAATGGATGGATGGATAACAATAACAAAATGCAAGTCTCTCTTCAAATGGTGTATTGAGGGTGAAAATGTTGAAGCCTCTGTTGTGTTTCTGCTTTTACTGCTGGATTGAAAACAAACCCTCAACTTGTGGGAAATACTAATCACCTTCATTTAGGGGAGCATTCTAAGAGCCAATCATGTGGCTCCTAAGGAAGGATGTAAATACTGAAATATAAATTGGATGTTTGTCTTATTTTTCCTGTTATCTGGAGCAGATATGGTTTTCTGTTGTCACTTGTGACAGTGGCAGCTTTTCATGGTACATCAAATCACCTGTTTGAGAAAAGGTTTTGGATTTCTAGTGGCATCCAGAGGCATAAAGATCCGACCAACTGTTCAATCAACACCAAAGTTGTGATTATAGACAACCAAAACAACAGAGTCTGCACCAACAGAATTTGAATCAAGATAGTGATTCTTCACAGACCAAAGTAAAGTTGATTACCTTACTGAGAAGTTGAAGATTTACAGCCTGTCGTCTACAACTCTTTATCTCATGACTCACAGCAGCTTCCACTTCTTCTGTTGTTACTCCCTGCAGTTTTTGAAACTTATCTGACAACCGAAATACTAAAAATGACTTTTTTGAGGGCATTTTTGGTAATCGTGGTCAGTAAATCCATCCGATGAATATAATTCCACTTCCTGTTTAACCAATTACCTGCTTTTAATGTGAACCAGCAGCAGTGAGAAATGTCTGGTTTGTATTAGCAGTAACGTAATCCAGCTCTGATATGGCTGTAGAAAAAAGAACATAGTGAGGCTAATATCAATGGAATGAAATTAAGTCTGTGTTACATGCTACGTCCTTTCTTGTGAATTCTTAGTAATTCAATATGAAAGCAGCATGGTGATGATATAATCTACAATAAACAGCATGAAAAATTGGGCTCCAGTACTTGAAAATGTTTGTAATCATAACTTTAACTGTAATTGTGGTTAGAATTTGAAAATCTGCAACTTTGCTTGTAAAACGTTGTCCAACACATCACAATACAAAATGTGATCAAATAGTTCTGTGACCTTCCTGCAAAATGTGCAGCAGTAAAATGCATGTCTCAGGTGTGAGGAGGAACATGTTATATACACCCAGGCAACTTCATGTTTTCCATGGAAAGTCACACTTTTATTATGGTGCTAATATAGTTGCACAAGGGTTTTCTAATTATCAATTAGCCTTTCAACATGATTAAATAACACAATGTAGCATTAAAACACAGGAGTGATGGTTGCTGGACATGGGTCTCTGTACCCCTATGTAGATATTCCATTAAAAATATTCTGTTTCCAGCTAGAATAGTCATTTACCATATTAACAATATCTAGACTGTATTTCTGATTAATTTCATGTTATCTTCATTGGGGGAAAAAATTCTTTTCTTTCAAAAATAAGGACATTTGTAAGTGACCCCAAACTTTTGAATGGTAGTGTATGTTACATGTGTTTTTGTGACTGCTGGCAGGTGCTCATTTGCGATTTCCATGGACCTGAGAAAAACATTGCATTTGGTTTCAGTCAACAGTCTGGCCCGAGCACACTTTCATGTTGAAAATCATCCCTGGTGATCAGAGTTAGATCTATGGAGAGGAAGAGCTTTAGTCTCCAAGACCGAAGAAAACGTGTGAGGTCAGGAGCACGCTTGTCATTTTCTTTGACAACGACAGGGTTGTGCACTGTAAATTTATCCCCCAGGGTCAAATTGTCAATGCTGTGTCCTACTGTAACATCCTGAGGCTTCTAAGGGAAAACATTTAGCATAAATGACCTTAACTGTATTTGGGCCCTCCAATTGTGTTGTGTGAATACTCACAGCAATTTGAATACACAGAAGTGTTTTGGCCCACCAACACAATCATCCTACTCCAGTGCAACATATTTGGCTCCTTGTGGTCACTTCCTCTTCCCTAAAATGGAATTCAAGTTGAGGAGGTTCATTCAGATTCAGTGCACATCACAAATGGTGCTTGACATGAGACTTCCAGAGTTTGTTCTCAGCGTAGCAGGAGCACTGGGAGCAGTGTACTGCTTAATCAGAGACAGGCTCAACTGTTTTGATTGCACCATGTCAGTGAAATTCAGAAGTACAATCTATCAAAAGTGTATTCTGAGCTTATATTTTTTTTCTTGAATTTGTGTTTCAAAGTATAAAATGAATATCCATGAAAAAAAAATGCATTTCACATATTCCAAAAAATACATGAATTGTCATTTTGTCCAGCTAGCGAGGAGTTCAAAAATCTCCTCTCTCCTCATTTCACTTCTCTGCATCTCCTTATCAACAAACCATTTCTCAGCTTGCTGCAAGTCCTTGCCCGACCAAGTGAACCTCTGCTTTTTTTCTCTTCCCTGCCCTCATCTTCACTGCCTCTCCCTGAGTGTAAGCTAATGACATTGCAGTAAAAGGAGAGCAAAGACACCACGAGTGAAATGATGAGAGAGGAAGAAAGAGGGCAAAGGAGGGATGTCAGTAATGCAGAGACCTGACTTTTCTTAATACTTTCAAGAGCTCTCTCTTTGTCTCGCTGTTTCTTTCTTTCGCTGCTTTCATCTTTATCTGTCTGGGAACATGGGTTCACTGATTTCCTCACTAACTATATAAGATCAGCCTGTTCAAAGTCCAGCATTTATATGTTCTTCACACACGCCGCTGTGGATTTGTGTGCACATGTACCCTATGTGTGTGTGTGTGTGTGTGTAGAGATTAACTGATCAGAATTTAAAGTTTAATATCTGTGAAATAAATCCTCTCAGTGGGTTTTGTTTTGGGAAAGAAAGACAGAACGGATGGAGGGAAGAAAGGCAAGGAGAAGAGAGGACCACATATATTTCCTTCCTCCTCCTCCTCCTCCTCCTCCCCCCTTCTCTTTGAGATGCTCCAGAAGATAACAGGGTCAGGGATGGAGGGATGCACAGTTGGAGGAAGAGAAGGCAAGAAGGACAGAGTAGGAGAAGGAGAGACAAACAAAGGTTGACACAACAGTGAGAGAGTGTTGCATGAGAACGCTTGATGTGTCAGTGCTGTATCTGAACGTGGCCTTGCACATGTTTGCACGCATTCATGTCCTTGTGTATGTGCACGTATGTCTGGAAGTAGCTGTGTGTTAACGTAGACCTCGTCTTATGTCCTTGTGAGTGAGACTCTGTATGATTGTGTACATGTGTGCATGCATGTGTCTGATGGTCTTCAGGGAATCACTGTGGTCAGCATGAACTGTGTGTGTGCCTGTAAGCGTGAGGATTCTGTTTGGGAGTTTACATTCGGATTTGGTTGTGCGTGTTGGAGTGCCTTCCTGTGTGCCTGTGTGTCAGCATACAGTAGGAGTGTGTGTTTTCCTCAGAGTTATTTTTATCTGCTCATCACAGCAGGAGCCGGAGTTTCACTCCAAGTAGGTCACAAGTGATGATCTCAAATAAGGATAAATAAAAGGCGCACAACAATGAGATATTAGAATAATATGTGTGTGTCTGCATGTGTGTGTAATGTTAACAAATCTCTGTCTCTTGTTCTCATACATGTGCACAGATACCTGCAATCGGACATGTTGTTATCATGATCAAAAATCCAACCTCATCAGCAGTCTTTGTCAAACTCCCACAGGAGCGACAAGATGGTGTCTCATTTTTTTCAGCTGCAAGCTCAGTTTTATTATTCAGTTTATTATTCTTTTCCACTGTTTCATCATTTTCAAGTCCATTTGATTTGCTTTTCTTTTATTGAGAAGCACTTCAAACTCTAATTTGAGTTGTAAAAAAAAAAGTATTTGAATATCTTTTCTGAAGTGTCTGGTATCAAGAAATATTCCTAGTTGACAGGTACATGTGGGATGAATTATAAGTACCCATAGCCTGTTAGCATAGTAGTCACATTATGTTGCTGATGGAGGGTTGTGCAACAGTGACCTTGTGTGAAATTATCTGTCTTTTCTTTTGTTATTTTTACTGATTCTGTTCAGAGGCAGAGGCAACTGCATCATATTTATATTATCTTTAGGGCTTGTGGTACTTCATGCGTTGTGGGGAGGACTTATGGATGTGTCCTTCAATACCTTGCAGAGGGTGCTGAGTGAATACATGTAGTATCAAAGTTGTTGCTCCTATCTGTCTAGCTTCTGCCGTTTTGTATCCTCAGCAGCCATAAAAGTTTAAAGACCCCCTTTGATGTAAATCAAGTGTTTTACCTTGTTAACATGTCTTTGGCACTGCTTTTATATGCCAGAAGACACGTCATGAGCAAAATAAGCAGTCAACACCATGGGTGAGCATGTCTGCCTTGAAACTAAAGCATACTGACGACTGTCTCAACAATATTGATTCAAATTCAATTTTCTCCTCCCCTTCCACTCAGGAAACTACCTCTAAACAGCAACCTACCACTTTGAAAATTTGTAGTTTTGCACAGGATTTGGATCATGTGATAAGGCAGTTGTACTCTTTTTTTTTCACTGTAAATAAAACATTTTATTGACAGATTTCCTCCCCCTGCCTGCGCATTCTCCACCAAAACAATTATGACAATTTTGAGGGGACACCATTGCTGCATCCTGGGCTTGGCACTACCTAGTACAATTATGATTGACTAGAAGTACAAACAATCCAGGGTGTTTTTTCCCCCTTAAACAGAATGATAAATACTTCTTTTTTGGAATGGGTTTCTGGTTTAAACATTTAAACAACATCAGGGTTAGGGATTGAATTAATCCAGTACTAAAGCTTGCCATTGCTTTGGGTAGAGTGGTTTTATAGTGTTAAAGAGTCTTAGGTCAGCTGGTTGACAAAGAGGTGCATGGAGAAAGGATACAATGCTGTGGAGTTACACCTAAGCCATTTTAAGGCATAAAGGCATTATTTTCATAAGAAAAAATAACTTTTAAATATGTTGTTTTAATGCACAGTGATGCATTTTAGGATTTTATTCAACGCTTTGAGTGGGACTTTAAAAAATGCTCAGTGACACGACATCGGAAATTTGAGAGCAATTCAAAAGAAACAGAAGCACAACATTGTTTGCAGTTCTGCTCTACAAAGAGTGAACTTCAATAACTTGTTCCGTTGTTCACTAAAAACACAGAAAAAAATGTAGCAAAAATATTCAGTGCCGCATAAGCAAACAAGAAATGACAACAAAAGCTTATTTCTGTGTCTGACTTCAGCTACATCAAAACACAACTGTCCAGAGGAGCCTAAATATGTAAAGGGAATCCTCAGTGCAACACACACACACAGAACTACACTTCACTTCATGCCAGAAAACACAATACTTAAACAGTGAATGTCACAATGTTACCAAAAGGGTGAATTCTGAATGAGAAGCTTTGGCCACATGTGAGGGTAAGATGGAGTGTGACATTGAAAGCTCTGATATTTGCAGCAGCTGCAGTTGTGTGGACATTGCGCTGGACTTTCAGTGGCAAACAGACGAGGAAGCTGACCCTGAAGATGATCTTGTTTGGATTGGCATCCCAAAGGAAGAGGTGAAGGATGTTGCTCAAGGAGAATGATGTACGAGCTGCTTTCCAAAGCCACTTGAACAAGCAACAGACCAGATGGATGTAAGGAAATATCACAGCGGAATTTGTTCATCACTGTATCTATTAGGAAATGAAAAAATGTGGTAAAAAGTCATGTTCCTCTGGAAACCTGCTGCGCTTTCATAATTTAGAACAAGTTATGCCAACATAGAGCAGTTAAATGCACTCTTCTTTTCTATATTCAGCACTAAAAGTATTTCTAAAGCTGATTTATTGGCTTCAATACAACAAAATGTATTAGACTTCTTGTGACTTTTGAACAGTTTGTGCTTTCAATTTGTTGATATTTTACTTTTGTATGTCAATAGCTTTTCCATATGTTACTTTCCCCTCATCATTAAGCTCCTATATATGACATACAACATGATAACATCCCCAGCAAATGCTTCTGGACAATATTTGCCATGACTGACCAATAGTTATTGTTACTCCCTACAGTTCACCCATTGGTTACAGTGATGGCTAGAGATGATCACTCCCTCCCTGTCTCCCCTACTTTATTCGCCTCTCCCAGTGTGTCCTTGTACATTTGTCTGTTGTTACTCCTCTCCAGCCACTAGTCAACAGCTTGTGCAGCACACTTGAATGAATTTGCGTGAAAGCTGATCTATATTCCAGAGCAGAAACATGTAAACAACAGTGAGGCGTGAGATAGGAACAGACAGGACACATTGAAGTCAATTGCAGGCTATGTTCTAATGGTATTAGTACAGAAAGTCCTCACTTTAGGCTTGTGGAAGCATCAGGGTCAGGACCTGTCTGGAAGACATCTCTACAAGTGCAGCGCAGAATATTATAGATGACACCTCATGTCCTGTCTGCTCAACTGAGATCTCAGCCTCTTTATCAAACACCTTAAAATGACACTCAAAGTTAAATAGGAATTGAAAGCCTCCCCCTGCAGAGTATAACTTCCAGCTTATATATGAATTGTTCTACAACCAGATTTAGAGGCTGTTGAAAAAAATAGCGTTCAGTGATGATAATTCAAATTAAAGATGGTATCTTGCTGGTTTCTCAAAAAGGGTAAAAACGGATTAATCCAGAAAATAGTATAATTTGTATGTATGCTTGTATGCACATTTAATTTCGGTAAAGACCAAAATATACACTACCGCTCAAAAGTTTGGGGTCACCCAGGCAATTTCATGTTTTCCATGAAAACTCACACTTTTATTTATGCACTAACATAATTGCACAAAGGTTTTTCTAGTCATTAATGAGCCTTTCAACACCATTAGCTAACACAATGTAGCATTAGAACACAGGAGTGATGGTTGCTGGAAATGTTCCTCTGTACCTCTATGGAGATATTCCATTAAAAATCATCTGTTTCCAGCTAGAATAGTCATTTACTACATTAACAATGTCTAGACTGCATTTCTGATACATTTAATTATCTTCATAGAAAAAAAACTGCTTTTCTTTAAAAAAATAAGAACATTTCTAAGTGACCCTGAACTTCTGAACAGTAGCACATTATCAACCAACTGACTCATAGACAAACTAAATGTATTAATAGCATTACAACAGTTCTGAGAGAACAAATAATAACAGTAGTCCCTCTACACGCTGTACCATGAAGCAGGATTAGTGGGTTAGTAAAATATGTTAAGCCTAAAATCAGAGTTTTCACTGTCTTTTAACCTGGCTTGATCATCACTGTAACTTTAAATTGACTGTAAGAAGCATCATCCTTTCACCATTTCTATTCCTGATGTTGTTTTCTATCAACAATATTATCAAATTGTAATCTGAGTGAATATGTTGTATCTGCAAACCTGCTGAACTGTAAGTTTGTAAAGACACTGAACAAACCCGTGTAGTTGTAGCAGTGCATACTTTATGCATCACAGTGTCATGGGAACATACATGCATTCAGCTGGTGAAGCAAAAATGCATATAAATGTTATTTTTAGCTCAATCACTGACTCACTGCCAGCTTTAAACTGCTGGTTTTAATACAGCACAGACTAGCAAAGAGAGAATATTTAACACTAACTTCACTTTGACTTTATCAAAAGTTTAAGTGATTTTCACACACCCTACATTTTGGAACAGTATCAGACCTGAACGCACCTCGTTAGTAAGTGGTAGACTTACTAGTGGTAGATTAACTTATATGATTGCCAATTTTCTGCCAACAGTTCTCGCTTGCATAATTTGCAGAAACTGTGCTTTTACTGTAATACATTTTTATGTTCCTTATAGCTCTCAATTATAACAGCTTGTTCTTCTGGACTGAAGTAGGCAGCAGGCAGTCTGTGAATTTTGCGCAGAAGAAGAGTCAAATTAAACACACCTTAATCATCGTGGGGATAGTAATTATCTCTTACGGGGGTTTTAGGTTTTGTCAAACCGACTTACACAGAGAAAGCCTGACTATGTCCGACTTGTATTGTGGTGCACCCCTCTGGCCCATGTGTGGTCACAAGTTTGCAATATTTCAGTCGCTCACGTCGCTTACAGGTAAAAAATAAAAAGCATCACCACTGTCATCCCCTTCTTCACTTAGTAAAGAAGCAAACTCAGCACCACATTGCTGTAAACTGTGTTAGTACGCAGCTTTAAATACCATCAAGACAAATTAGTTTCCATTGTTTAAAAGGTGGGTAAGACAGGTGGAAGTGGTGCAGAAACTGGTATTTATTTGAAAAGCACAGCATAAAATATCTGTTCTACGTGGCTGTAAAATCTGAAGTAAGACACGGGTAAGAAATTCCCTTCAAATAGCAGATGTAAATCTCAAAATCTACTTCACATATTTGTCATCCATGTCTCTGGACCTCCCACAAAGCCCTGTCTCAGCACTAGCAGTTTTTAAAATTGCCACAGAATGTAAAGAGAATTTAACTCTTAACTGTTTGGTTCCTCACTTGAAATACCATTTATTACACTTTAAACTGCTGTGTGGAAAAATAAAACGACTCGGCGCTGAATAAAACATGAATGTGGTTTGGCCTAAATTAATCTTGCATAGCCAAGTTTACAGAGGTCTGGAGGATTCGAGCACAATAGTCGGAGAAGGGCAGAGACAGAGAATTGTGGTTACACTTTAAAGCCATTAGAATTACACTTGAGCAAACTTGTCTAACTGAAAAGTAAACTGAGTTGCCATCTCCAGAGGCAAAAGTTTAACATTCACATTTCATTAGGATTTAAGAATTAAAGACATAACTGAAATAACTGAAGGATGATTTTCTTCTCTGCTTTCTCGGGTCCTTGTCCGCTCTTCTCTGAAAAACTACCAGGCAGCTAAGCCTGAAAATTGCTTTTCCCTTTTAATAACACTATCAATCTGTGTTTTTCTACCATGCATGTATGCATTAAGATTCATATGCTGCCTTTAATAGGCTTTTTATTTGACATTTTGAGGTGCAAAATAGAAGAGAGCGCAGCAACAAGTGAAAATAGACAAAAGAACCAAATATTAGAGTTGCTTTTTTGTTTTTATATTTCAAATCTCCTGCATTTGCCATCTGTTTCTTCTGCACCTGTGATGTGTTTATGGACACCAGTTACATCACCAAGTAGCATAAAACTGTACGTTGACAGCGGCAGTGTAGTAGCAGTGGACGACAGCTGATGACTGTAGTTGTTCTGTACAGTAGGTGTGACTGTGAAGCACCTATAGCTGTTGTAGCAGCAGCTTAAGTGGGCTTGATCAGATTTCTGGATAAACTGCACCGGTACATTTGAAGTAATAGTTGCAAGTGAACATCAAACATTCACGCTTGTCCATCTCTACTGTATGAATTGGCCAACAGAGGAAAAAAAAGAAAAAAAGACTGCCAGAGTCCAGAATTGATGGTACCTTCTTGTGCACAGGTTAGCTGCGCTCAACACAATTTTAGAATCCCTGCAATAAAAAGCAAATCGCTTATTTTGTGCTTTTTTCATACAAACAACGACAAAACAAAGGTGAAAATCTGGCTGCAAGGTTGTCAGGAAAATATCTTAAATAATGGCATGATCCTATAATGTACCGTAAAATGGCAATTATCTGTAAAATAAATAAATAAATACAAAAGATTACAATTATTATTAGTAGTAGTAGTATTATTATTACATTTATTTCTCACAGTCAACTTATAAATTATCTTTTAAAAAACATTTTTCAATCCTTTATATACTCTTTTTTATTTAAATGCCAACAAATACCTGTGAGATTTTTTTGCTGATTTGAATACAGTGAAAAATAGTATAATTTTACAGTTGAATGAATTATAAGAACAAGCTACCTTTTGCAAAAAGATTTTTCATGTGGATGTTTTTTAGTTTCAGTGAGTTTTGTTTTTTTTTTTACTTTGAGGATTAATGTAAGTTTTTTTGTGATTTTGTGAGTTAATAATTGTAATTTAACAAAACTGGACAAACTCGAAAAATAAAATAATAAAAAAACACGTTTAAATACTGCAGAGAAACATTAACTTCTTACAGTGTATGTTAAAATATAAAAGTGTAATGACAAGATTATGAGTAATTCAGACCAGATTAATGGGAGTAGAGATAGATGTACAGCTGTACAGCTATATACTGGTTGGAAATAAGATTCAGTTTAATGCAAATTTAATATTACATTTTATCACTGACACTTCGTTGCACAAACAAGCAACCGGCACTGTAGGAAAGGTCAAGTTCTGGTGTTGTATTTAATATGCACTCCATGCCGCTGCAGGAAATACTTTAAGAACAATTGTACTGAGAAAAGGAGAATTTAGAGACAAAGCATGTCTGTCAGACTGTAGAAGTTAATATAATAAAGTTGCATATTTTGCCATTAATACTTCAACATTTCATTTTTTTTGCGTGGCTTTGTTGGATTTTAATTTCACTTACATGCTTCTTCTTTGTACACATTAAGAAACTGTCAGACGGAAAATTAGTTAAAATAACTATAATTTGTCTTTTGAATGTGACATCATGTCTGAGGACCCAACCTTCTTCCTATTTCTCACAGACCTGAAGCTTACAGTAGTGCCAGAGTATTAATTAAAGCATTTTTCATGCTTTATGTACTTCATAATTGTTAGGTAATAATAGAACTGTCACCTACTGTGGCAGGAAACAGTTCTTCTGCATTCTTCTTCATGGCTGTTAATCCCAGTGGCTCTTGTCAGCAGCCAGAAGCTGCCATCTTTTAGAAAGTGTGATCAACAGAGGGTTGTCACCGCCAGCTCAGTCAGTCTGAGCACACCTGGATGTGTGTTAAACTCATGTGTGTGTGTTTGTGTGGAAATAAGGAATTAATCCACAGAAAAATAGAGAGGAGGAGACAGAGAGTGACAGGTGGTAATGTCGGCCATTTTATCACCTTCGTCTGTCTTTCTGTGACAGTGCAAGTTGGCTGCTTAGCGTATTTATCCCTCGGGAGTTTGTGTGTGTGTGTGTGTGTGTGTGTGTGTGTGTTTAAGACTGAAAGTGTGTGTTTGTACAAGGAGCGTATCCACACAGGTGTATTTGGCTGTTTATGTGAATTTCAGCTCGCCTGATCATGGCTTTGCGCATTTCTCCTTTGGTAGAAGGACATACGTTCCCTCAGGGTTCGAATTCAGAATGTGACTTCAAATGCAGCCTACTTTGATGTCTACACACACACAGACACACACAGACACACACAGACACACACAGACACGCACACAGAGACACACGTAGCATGTCAGAAAGTTCACCGCACTGACAGCGGGACTGACAGAGGAAGAAAATAAAGATGACACAGAGAAAGAGGAAAGACAGACAGGGAAAACAAAGGGATCAGAGACAGAGATCAAGACACATTGAGATGGATTGAATACAGACAAACAGAACAGAGTCATATTATACAAAATCATTAAACATACACATTCCATATTCATTACAGTCTGGAGCGCAGGCTGTTTCCAGTTGAATGGATCTAAGGGGTCATAACTTCCTGTCCTCATTGTTAAACCCACATGGGTGCAAATCTGGCAGCAAATGGCAATTCAAAGTAACACAAATCAAAAATCTAATAGAAAAATAATGAGAATTCAAATTCATCATCAAAATTGCCTGTGATCTAGTGTTCATGTGAGAGTTCAACAGAGGCCTCAGATGTCTCGTTTGGACCATCATAGACAGTTAAGATAGAACTGAAAATTAACAAATGCCAGAGACAGAGGTTTGAAATTATGCTCGGCTCTAACTGAACATTTAAATTCATGCGATTATGTGGAACTAAAAAGTAATTCATGACTGATGTTCGGGTACGACAGCAAAAATGTTTCAGGAAAATTTAAAATATCTATTTACGCTAATGGGTCAATTTGTAAATTGATTCTAAGGCTGCACTCTCACTGTGGGCACTTTTTTGCTCAGCAATTTTCTATTTTCTACTTTATCTACATGTCTAATACTGACTAGCTGTCACCACTTTTTAAGAAGCACTTTGTCCTCCTACACCTCTTCTAACCCAATTCAGTCTGAAATGGTCTCCAACAAATAACATTCCTAAAGATAAGATAATACACACTTGGTTTTTGAAGACACGGTGTCAGAAAATGTGTTAGGTTCTGTCCCACTTGTGGTTGTTAATAGGAGAAGAAAAACATCAGAAAACCTCTCAGTGTGCAGCAATCCAAGACAAAACCACCCCCGTGACAGTGTTTTAGTGATTTATTGGAGGGCTGTTATTTAGGCTTGCTTTAAATTGCACAAGCATGAACTGCTAAATCTAAGTTGCTGTCTGTCTGGGGAATCTTTCAGTACTATATACTGCATCAACATGTCTACAGAAAGTGCATTTACAGTGTCTATAAAAAGCATGCGCCTCCCTTGGACGTTTTCCATTTTGATTGAATCATGTTCAATATAATTTGGCCTTTTTGACAAACAAAAAAAACCAAAAAAAGACTTTCATGTCATACACACACATCTTTATACTACCATTCAAAAGTTTGGGGTCACTCAGAAATGGCCTTATTTTTGAAAGAAAAGCATTTTTTTTCAATGAAGGTAACATTGGATTAATCAGAAATACAGTCTAGACATTGTTAATGTGGTAAATGACTATTCTAGCTGGAAACAGCTGATTTTTAATGGAATATCTCCATAGAGGTACAGAGGAACATTTCCAGCAACCATCACTCCTGTGTTCTAATGCTACATTGTGTTAGCTAATGGTGTTGAAAGGCTAACTGATGATTAGAAAACCCTTGTGCAACTATGTTATCATATGAATAGAAGTGTGAGTTTTCATGGGAAAACATGAAATTGAATGTGGTGACACATACAAAAAATTGAAAATGCTGATGCTGCCACCACCATGCTTCATGTTGAGGATGGTGTCTTTATGATGAAGTACATTGGCTGGTGTCAGCTGATTATAGCATGAATTAGGTGAGTCACTTTAAAGGGGATGAATATATATGCAGTTACCTATTTTATATTATGTCTGTTTATGTCAAGTATTTTTAAAACAAAGTCTTGTCCAAAAAAAAAAAAAAAAACCCCACAACTGAGACTTCTTTACTATGACCACTATTAAGCTGTGCTTGAAGCTGTTGTCCTGTGAGCTGCCTATCACCAAGCTGTTGACTCTCAGAAATTTGTCTTCTGATTCTGTTGTGGCTTTGGGTCTTCCAGACCTCTTCCTGTCAGAGGTTCCCCCAGTTCCCCCAGAGTGCCTTTTGATGGCGAAGAAAACTGTACTCACTGACACCTTGATTTTCTTCGCAATTTCTCTGTAGGAAAGACCTACATTTTTAAGTGTCATGATGGTCTGTCTCTCTTTTATTGTTAATTGCCTTTTCCTCTTCATTTTTATAGCAACACACCACTTTCTGCTGTGCAATACTGTTCAAGAAATGCTCTCTAGGGTATGGTGCCATGGTGTGTTCCAACAGTACTTTTATGCAGACAGAGGGGGTGGGAAGTAATCTAGAAAAGTTGGGACATCTGTAGGATTTGGTAGCACCAACTTTCAAGGCTTGATCAACCTCCATTGCTGCAGAACAGCTTAACATTGTTCACCCATTTCTTGTTCCCTGAAAAGAGCTTTTTTTTTTGTATAATTCTAAAATGTACATTATTTTTCAGTTTTGGATAACTTTACCTTGTTTAAACCTCTAGCAGTTCACCACTTACCTTTGTACCCTCTCCTGTAATGAACATGTGTAAATCAGATACCTTCTGTCCCACCATTGCCAAACCTTTAAAGAGTGGAAACCTGTGGCTGACTGGGAAACATGGGGTAGCATATTTAGTAGAACAGCAATAATATAATCACATTTATGTCAAGACTTAACATAAGCAGCAGAAAGATGGACAGTATTTTTTAGACTGGTAATAAGATAGAAAAACCAGACAAACAAGGATCTAACAGGAGAGCCGACAGAGAGACAAGCAAAGAATGAATAATGAACTGTTGACTGTCTCTTTTTCTTGCTCTGTTTGCTTCCCCACCCCACCACCACCTTTGACTCCTATCTTCTCCTTCAGCTTGCATTATTCTCAGATTTTTCCCATCCCCTAACCTCACATTCTCTTTCTTTATCACCTCTGTTTGCTCTCCCTCTGCCTCCACTCCTTTCCCTTCCTCTACCTCCAAGCGTTGTTTCCACCGTCGGCCTCTCCTGCCTCTTTCTCCAGTTTTCTGTCTCATCCTTTCATCTCTGTTGTTCTTCCAACTCCATTCCCCATCCTCTCCTTCCCCTCTCTCCCCTCCCTATGGCCAACCACTGCTTAACAAAGTTTTTTTTTTTTTTTTAGAAAGTTGAAGAGTTGAGCTGATTGGTCAGGCCATTGCGGAGCTGCACACAAATATATGCAGCGAGAGAGCTCTGCTGTGTTCTGCTTCGGTTCTCCCAAAGCAAAAATTGTAGCTCGGGGCGAGAAGCTGTGCCTGATGTTACTATCTTCCAATGAAGAACAAACAAAAGACATTTAGAGTTTTAAACATCGTCTGTCCAGAACCACTCAAACTCGGTAATGCCAGGAGAATAGTTGAGCATTTATGTAACATGGTCACAGTTATCACTGCCAGGAAGAAGAGCTGAGGTTCTACATAGGGAACAGAAACCAGTGTCATTTCAGTCCCTCTTACCTTGTTTCCCTACAACAAACAGATGAATGCGTGGAGCACATAACTTTAGCATTTAAGGAGAGAAAACAGATGCAGGAACATACATAGAGCAGATGAGGAGGATGCTCCGTACTCCATCCTGCGATGCCTCATTCATTTCCGCTTGTCTGTTTTCCTTCTTCCCTTTCTCCTTCCCTTTTTCCACCCTGGCCCTGACGAGATGCTTTCTGACACCGCCACTGGCTGCCGGTTCCTCTAGCCATCTGCAACACACACAAACATGCAAGTCCTTAACAACACAAACTCCGACGCATAATCGCACACTCAGCACAATCACAAGACATAATCTACCGCATTGCTTTAGCTTCTCTAAAAAAAGATGACCAAAAAAATTATGAGTTGAAACAGTTGTTCTGTTCTACTTTACTTCACAGTGTCACAACTCACAATATTTTGGTGTACAGCAACCTGGCAGGACACAAATCGCAATGTAAGCAGTTCAGTCCATCAAGACAAACATTACCACAAAAAAACAGCTTCATTGATTGGACCTGTTTTACCTGGGTTTTAGTAATGATGATTGTATTTATAATTTTTCTGTTTTTTGTCAACCTTCACGTAGTTTCCTCAGTGCCACTTTGTACTATATTTAAAGATGGACTCTCGGTGACGTCACTCGTAGGTTTCTTGAAGAGCGATTTTGAAGCTCAGTGTGCTGGTGACTCCAACAGTTGCCAGCTTGGCAGTGACTGGATCCAAAAGTGGGCTAACAAGTGATGCAAAGATGGAGCTGAGGAAGATCATGCAAACATCTCTGGGCCATAGACTGTTTTATGTGGGTGATGTTTTATCACCCACCTGTCACTCAATGCAGACACACAATTCTGCATAACTTTAAGCATGAATACAATTTAAATGGGTGAGCTGTGTAACAGTTCACCCCCATTCACTTGTCATGAATGGGAAAATAAGCTATAGAGACCAAAATCTTTTTTTCTTTTTTGGGTGCCAGGCTACATATTCATTACTCCACCAAGGAGGCAGAGCCTCGGAGTAATGAATATGTAGTTGTCTGTTTGTCTGTTAGCAACATTACTCAAAAATGGATAAACAGATTTGGATGAAATTTTCAGGGAAGGTCAGAAATGACATATGGATCGATTGATTAGATTTTGGCAGTGATGTGGCTTATAGTCTGGATCCATAGGTTTGTGAAAGATTTCTGTATCATTGCGAAATAGCGGCACAGCATCCATCGGAAATGATACAAGGAACAGTTGAATAAATTGTGGGCGGCTATGTCAAAACTGTTTGCAAACAGTGATCTAATTTCACATCCAATAGAAATGGAGCACCAATACCACTCATTTTATTTTTCAACATATCTGGTTCTTTAGCTGCTTCACTATATTGTTATTACTTTAGTACAAGAGGTTTTCAGAGTATTTTTACTTAAAAAATCTGCCTGTTACATCCATCTACAATGGAGATGAGAGCACTGAGATCAAAACACGAAGAGTATGGGCTGAAAAAATAAAAACAATGAGCTGACAGATGCTAAAATACTCCAGAGAACTGAGGGTAACTGCACAGTCACTTGATGATACACATGAAATGCTGAAAACAACTGTAAAATCCCAAGAGCCCAGACACTAAGCAATTGCATTAATTAATATGATTAAAAAATCATGAAAAACTGTAATTTCTCCTGTGCTGTGCTTATTAGCGATTTGATATTTATGATGGGCGTCACAAGCAGGCAGCAAGAGTCTCTCTGCATTGAGCTTTAATAGACCCGTGTTGTTACTTATGTTATACATACTGTATTTTTGCCACTGATGAGTCGAGAGCTGTCTAGGATCACAAATGATATGTCATTAGTCAAGGCAGCACTCCGTTCAGTAACATCCTAAACACAGCTGCTGCTGTCTTCACAAAATTAAAACAGTCAAGTGTTTCTGAGAGGATCCAAGTTAGAATAAATCCACCCTTTGATGCTTCAAGAATCATTTACACCCAGTGTGGTGAAATCTTTACATTCATTACAATTACCCTTTAAAATGTCTCTTCTGCTTCAGATTTTTGATGTTGCAATGTCTTGTAGTGGCAAGAAGAAAGGCTCAAGAATACCAGAAGACAGAAGCCACAATAATTCCAGAATAAAAGTAAACCTGTATTATAATGAAGACAAAGTACAACAAAGGAAGTTTTTCTGTTCTTTATAAGTATCATTAAAAAGAGACTGTGTTAAAAATGAGAGGATTTGGTTGTAGTTTCTTTTTAACTTCAATATCGAGTGGGCAGGACAGGGCTGACAAGGGAGGATTAAATAAACACCAACGGTCTCGTAATGGAAAAGCATGTAAATTGTAACCTGAACTTGGATCGGAGCTCCACAGGGCCATGGTTTGGGTCAATGTGGATGCAGAGCTCTGCTCCTTCTGGCTCTGGTCTGTTTAAACCCATATCCTTAAATAACCTGATCAGACTGTGCAGAGAAGACTCAGTCTGTTTTGAAAAATCAACATGATTTTTTACTGTTTTGAATTCTCCTCTTTCGGGACATATTTAACTCTTCTGCGATGAATTCCTCCCTGAATGAGTGTTGGTAATTCAGGCAACTGAAAAATGTTCTCCTCTTTAGCTCCTTGGTATCAGAGCTAAAAATATGCTCACATATCACTTTGTCTACCTAGTAAAAGGCCTTTACTCCTACACTGGTAGTAACTTAGGATAATTAAGCCAATTTTACAGTTGGCACAGGTGAGAAACATATATTTCTCAATGTAAAGCTGGATGCAGTAAAGCTGCCAGCCGCTCTGTGGGCGAAGCCATCATTTAGTCAATCCAGAGGGTTTCTAGACAGCTTCTATTGTTACTTCAGTCATTTATCTGCAGAAATACCGGAGTTGCATCTGTTTGTCTCTGCTAAACACAACTGTACACACATGCATGTATTCCTAAAAACACACACATTTGGTCAGTAGCTTGAGTTGATTATGCATGACCTCTTGAAATACCAGCAAAATGCCACCAAGGAGCACACAGTGGTCTGATTTTGTATGAATACGCATAGTAACACTGCTGGATACTAGTTAGCCACACATGAGTTACACATTTACATTTTACCCTAGACGGTCATTCATAAGGAAAACCTGTCCTGTGGGGCTTTTTTCAGTCACTCTCATGTGTTAAGCTTCAAAAAAAATTAGATTATAGCCCTGGAGGCCATGTTCTTGTGATGCTCCCACGTGGCAATACACACACACACACACACACACACACACCAAACCAAACCAAAAGAGAATCTCTGTGGCATCTCTCAGTAGCATCACATTCTACATTCACTTTGTTCAAATGTGTTTTCTTCTGCTTTACCTCAGGGGCTCCTGGGTTTTCTTATGACTCAACTTCCGCCTTAATATATGTGTGTGTGTGTGTGTGTGTGTGCATGTGTGGTATTCGGCTTACTGAGTCACCGCTCTTGTGTCCAGAGAGTGATTCTGCTGACTCCAGAGTTGTGTCTTTAATCACAGTGTCTGTACGTGTGTGTGTGTGTGTGTGTGTGTCTACTGTAGGCTTGTATCTCTGTATGGTGTATCCTTGTTTGTATGTCTTTAAGTGTGCAGCGTAGCTTGTGGAGATCCAGTTTGTGTTTGTGTGCTTGTGTTCATGTGTTGGCTAATGGGTTTTGTCAGTGTGACTGAACTGTACTGAGGTCAACAGAGTTGATTAAAGAAGCGAGCCTCGCTGCTCTTCCTACACATTTACCACCACATAGTGTACCTCTCCATTTTAAGCCTCCACTTTACTGGTGCTCAGATTAAAAATTTACTGCTTGCAGTGACAGACACTAAATCCACTGCTTCACATTATTAAAAGTTTGAATGTCTGCAGGCAAAATGAGCATCTGAACTTGTATTAGTGGATGAAGATGGATGGGAAAAGAACACATTCTCAGACTGGGGGTGGGATCATCTTGAAATGCAGCTCTACGACAAACTTGAAAATGAACAGTTCTCTTTCAGCCCTATTTTGAAAGGAGATTATGTTGTGGTTGCACTTATAGTCAACATTGGTTTCGTTCTAAAGGACAGACATAGCTGAAACACCCCAAAATGGCCTCTATAGTTGAGCAAAAACAGCCAAAACGTCTCTGGTTTCTCCACCTCCAATATCAGTAATTTCCAAATTTTCTCCTCGGTCTTCTAATTTTAAACTTAATGTCTTTTGAGTGCTGGATAGACAAAACAAGCTGTTTGGATCTCTCAGCTGGGGCTTTAGGAAATTGCAATGCGTCACTAGTTCATGGATAAATCAACTCCACTTTCATCTGTTTCAGCAGAACATCAAACCCATGGGCTACACTAAGCTTCATGTTCAGAAATTTAAAAAGTCAGCTCCTTTTCTCCTCTCAGTTGATTCATCTCTCAAGTTGCCTAATGCTGATGTTGGCTCAAAAGCAGCTCCCTGTTTTGCAAATTCTTACATGTATCAAAAGGAGTTATTATTGTGTCTTTCTATTGTGCCTTTAGCTTTTATTGCTTTAGACAACTATTTGATGAAGTTATATGATGTTGGCCCTGAATGAAATATTTAGAACCAAGGATCCATCCATTTAATCTCATTTCCCCATTTCAGTCTGACGTATCTGATACATTTAAATCTTCGCTGGAATACAAAACGAATATTTTAAACAATGTTCAGCTGCACAGTATGAGCCTGGACTCCAAATTCCTTAACTTCAGTTACTTTCAAGGTGAAATTGTGGTTTATCATATTATGGGATGGAATTTGAGATTTAGACAAGACTCACCATTTAAATAAAACACAATTACATCTTTTCTTTTTTGTCATATGGTTCATAATAGACGGGAATATTTTGTGATAAAATCAAATGAGCGGGCGCCCTTATAGCTCAGTGGGTTAAGTGGGTGACCCATGTACTGGTGCTGGTCCCTGACGCAGAGGCCTGGGCTCGATTCCCACCTGCAGCCCTTTGCTGCATGACTTTTCCCCACTCTTCTCCTTACTTTCCTGTCTGCCTTTCCAACTGTACCTATCAAGTAAAGGACAAAAAAATAACTTTGAAAAAAAATCAAGTGAGCAACATTTTCAGCAGATAAAAAATAAAATAAAAAAATACAGAAAATAACAAAAAAAGTGAAAGTATTTGTCTTTTAGAGTGCTTTATTATAATTTGATAATAAATGTAAAATGTATGTACAATGGCAATAAATATGAATTATTAATTACATTTAAATAAATATATTTTTGCACATTGTCCAGTAGATATTGACAGAATATTAATTTATTATTGAAAACAGACACTCTCAGTTCACTGAAGGTTTTTATATATATATATATATATATATATATATATATATATATATTTATGTGTGTGTGTGTGTGTGTGTGTGTGTGTGTGTATATGTATATATATATATTTAAATTTTGAATTTGAATTTTTAAAATATTTTAGATATATACAAAACTTTAGGGTATTTCACTTGATTGAATGTGTTTGATCGTAATAATTTCGGAAAAATACATAAACGAACAGTATTTCCTCACAAAACCTATCTTTCTTCTTTATAATATTTACCTTAAATTAAAGCTCTTTCTGGTAGTTGTTGCTGTCAGTCTTTTTTTTTTAGCTATTGTATTTAAATTCTGTCATGGCACTGCACCAACGCACTGAAGCAACAGTGGCTATTTGGACTTAAGTCACACAAACATGCCCCGAATAGGGTAGAAATCATTAATTAGCATTAAGAGCAACTTGAAAATCATCCCACTTGACACAAAAAAAACCTGTCATCATCTTCTCTTACAGTAAGAACACTAAGGAAAAATGTGAGCACCACTGTATAAATAATTTGCCCCATACAACCATCAGTCTCTCGGTGCTTTTAGCCCTTCCTTCCTGTCTGATCTTCTGATTCTCATCAGGTTGAGTGAAGTTGGCACTTGACTGCTCGCACAACACAACATACATTAGTCATTGACCCCTATATCTAACTGTTACACACACACACACACACACCACACACACACACACACACACTATGTAACGCTGACTTTATGCCCGAGAGCGCTTTCCGACATCTTACTCATGCATTCCGTTTCTTGTTTCTGTACTGTACATTGCCGGTGCATGTGTTTGCATTGTTGTATTTTGCTGCTCGTGCCTTCGTGAACTTGCAGCGAGCGACGTTGGCCTTTTAGTGTTGTAACATCTGTCTGCTTCGCATTCCTCTTCATGTCATGTTTGAAACATGGTTTAGTGATTGCTTTCTGAAAAAGCTTCTATGTTTGTGTTGCAGGGTCACGTACAGTCACTATAACCCATGATAGTGCATGGAAAAGTTGCAGAATGGATTCTGTAAATTGCTTGTTATTTACTGGAAATCCTCAGAAGACATTTTTTTTTAAAGTCTTGTTTTATTAAAGCAACTACCTTTTTTAATGCTTTGGTTTACCTGTCCCTTTAAAGACTTAGGATATTGTAATGCACATTATAATAGTACAAATTCCAAGCACAGTGACAGAGACTTGCCATACACACCAATATAAACAAACTGGCTATTTTCATTTGGTAATTTGTTTCATTCTTCTGACGCTATTTGTTTATGTTGGAAATGCCTCCAGCTATTATTTGAATGCCAGCCTTTGTTTTTAGAAAGTTAAATTATTCTTGGTTTGATAAATGTCGACCTCAAAGATAACAGGCTTTGTTAAATCAACCAGAGAATGAAAACGTAAAAGGGCTTCTTTATACTCTGGATGCACAGAAATACTGTATAGAGATGCTAATGCTGCACATGTCACCTCAGCCTCATTAATTAGAATACTGTAGAAAAGGACAGAAAATTGGGTTGTAATTGACGAGTTAGTGTTCTTCTCTAACTGAATCACACATGACTGTATATTGAAACTCTAAAGCCCCTTCAAGACATGGGATGTATAACATAGCCATAATATGTGCAGGATGTTTGTCATATATTTGCGATTAGATAGTTCATCCAGCAAGTATATGCAAATAATCAGTCCCTCCAGGAACTTGCGATGTTGTGATCATGCAAATTCGCGCAAATTCAACCAATCTCTGCAAACTCTGCACGACCTTGCAATTTTGTCCAATCACTGCAACTTTTCCGCAATTCTGGTCAGCCTCCAATGAGTTCAACCAATCATACCAGTTCCCAGCGCAAACGTAATGCACGTAGGTCACCAAATTCACTTCGTTGTTTTGGTTTGGTCTAATGTCTCTCTTTTACCAACAAAAATTACTGCTGAAGACTGTGCAAAACAATTAATTCCCTGATGTTCTTCACCAAAAGCAAAAGTAAACAGTTTGACACCCATGCAATATTGTGGTGGAATACAAGAAAATAAATAAATGAATAAATAAAAATCATCGATTGATGAACACTTTTGTACCATGAAACATATCAGGAGAATAGCTGAAACGAGCGGACCACAGACTAGACAAATCACCGTGATGGAAGCTGTTACATCCAGATCTGTTGGAGCTCTGAAAGAATGAAGGGAAGTTAGATTACCTACTCCTTAAACCTACCAACCACTTCATGTTAAACCAGTATCTGGTTGCTGCTAATTTCGCACCATGGTGTGCCAGCTTTTGTGTAAATGGGTTGGAGCGTTAAATAATTAATTTCGGAATAAATATTGTCAATTGTCAATTACAATGTTGAAACATGTTCTAAAAGCTGAAAAAAATGCAACTTTTTAGCAACTGTCACTGTCTCCCGCAATTTCATCGCAACAAATAAGCTTAAAGCACTACAACTTACTTTGCAATTTTTTGGAAAAGCTGCCGCAAATTCAGGCATTTTTGGCCGCAACAATCTTGAAAAACGCCCGCGAAATCCTGGAGGGACTGGATAATGCATTAAAATAACTAATATACAAAATAATACATTACCTGTCAAAAGTATGGAAACACCTTCTCATTTAATTGTTTTCCTTTATTTTCATGACTATATACATTGTAGATTCTCACTAAAGGCATCAAAGCTATGAATGAACACATATGGAATTATGCAGTAAACAAAAAAGTGTGAAATAAGTCAAAACATGTTTTATATTTCAGATTCTTCAAAATAGCCACATTTTGCTTTGGTTACTGCTTTGCACACTCTTTGCATTCTCTCAATAAGCTTCATGAGGTAGAACCTGAAATGGTTTCCAACAGTCTTGAAGGAGTTCCCAGAGATGCTGAGCAATCATCTTATCCACAGTCATCTGGATTGGGTTTAGGTCAGGTGACTGTGGAGGCCAGGTCATCTCCATCATCTCCTCCTTGGTCAGATAGTCCTTCCACAGCCTGGAGGTGTGTTTGGGGTCACTGTCCTGTTGAAAAATAAATGATGGTCCAACTAAACCAAACTGGATGTGATGTCATGTTGCTGCAGGATGCTGTGGTAGCCATGCTGGTTCAGTGTTCCTTCAGTATGGAATAAATCCCCAACAGTGTCACCAGCAAAGCACCCCCACACCATCACACCTCCTCCTCCATGCTTCATGGTGGGAACCATGCATGTAGAGATCATCAGTTCACCTTTTCTGAGTCGCACAAAGACACAGTGGGTAGAACCAAAGATCTCAGATTTGGACTCATCAGACCAAAGCACAGGTTTCCACTGGTCTAATGTCCATTCATTGTGTTTCATGGCCCAAACAAATCTCTTCTACTTGTTGTTTTTCCTTAGTAGTGGTTTCTTAGCAGCTATTTGACCATAAAGGCCTGATTGGTTCAGTCTCCTCTGAACAGTTGATGTAGAGATGTGTCTGCTACTAGAACTCTGTGTTCCATTTATCTGGGCTCTAATCTGAGCTGATGTTAACTTTCCATTTCTGAGGCTGGAGACTCGGATGAACTTATCCTCAAGAGCAGAAGTGACTCTTGGTCTTCCTTTCCTGGGGAGGTCCTCATGTGAGCCAGTTTCATCATAGCGCTTGATGTTTTTTGCGACTGCACTTGGGGATACATTCAAAGTTTTTGCAATTTTCCGGACTGACTGACCTTCAGTTCCTAAAGTAATGATGCACTGTTGTTTGTCTTTACTTAGCTGATTGGTTCTTGACCTAATAGGGATCCTAACAGTTGTCAAATAGGGCTGTCAACTGTGTAGCAACCTGACTTCTGCACAACACAAATGATGATCCCAACCCCATGAAGAAGGCAAGAAATTCCATAAAATAACCTTGACAAGACACACCTGTGAAATGAAAACCATTTCAGGTTCTACCTCATGAAGTTCATCCAGAGAATGCCAAGACTTTTCAAAGCAGTAATCAAAGCAGAGGGTGGCTACTTTGAGGAATCTAAAATACAAAATTCATCTCCTTGCTAAAATAATGGCCTAAGTCATTTTTTGACAAAAGTTTTTTTTTTTTTCCTAAATCATCTCCTCATGATGCTGGCCACCTCTGGTAAAATCACCTACATCCTCAGTTGAAGAGATCATGTGATTCTGCCTCTGTGTATAACTGTGTAGGTCAAGGTTCAATGTGGTGTGGTTCAGTTTTTTTTTCTGTTTCCTGAAAAACCTGAAAAAATGACTTAGGCCATTATTTCAAGAGGGTGTCAATATTTAGAGTTATTTCACAATTGTTTGTTTGCTACATAATTCCATACATCTTGCTTCATAGTTTTGATGTCCTCAATATTAATCTACAATGCACAAAGAAGTAAAAATAAAGAAAAAACATTGAATGAGAAGGTGTATCCAAACTTTTGACTGGTAGTGTATATATAAATAATAGTATGATTATCACACTGAAAAAATCTAATAGATTATTGCATTTATGATTCACTAAAGACTAAAATTTCTGTCCATGTGTGATGATAGTGTGAAATGCTGTTTGGAGGCACTCAGGACTGAGCTATATAACAAATGATTTAACAGCAGCTTGTATGTGTGTGTGACAGCTGAAGTGAAGAAAAGTCATTTATGATAGATCCTTGATTGATCCTATCTCCATGTCGGGAATATTTTGCATTTATAAGTAATTAATCAAGTTACCCTATTGCACCACGTGTGTAAATGTGCAAAACTGAACTCTGATAAGCGAGTGCCAATAAGCTGATCGGCTTCAGACATTAAAGTGTAATTTTTACGAACATTTCAGTTTATAGCCTCACAGACATGAAATCATAGGGCAAAGTCAGTGAGAGGGGTGACTTTGTCATGTTTTTGGACCAATTTTGACACTGAAATATGATCAAAGCCTTCTCCAAATGACTTTTAAGAATTTGAAGCACATTGATAGTACATGCCTATCTGTTAATGGGATTACATGCATATGCTGCACTGACAGTGATGCAGAAATGTTATATCCAATCGAGTAACATTGCCATTTACAGAAGGGTGACCTGGGAGCTTGTTCAGACATGAAGTTGACAAGTTCAGGTTCATGGAAAGAAGCAAATGTCTGAAAACAGCTTAAACAATGTTACTCAGCAAAAGATTTTGCAGATATATCAAGAAAAATGTTGACATTTGGTAGCTGGACATTTGAGAGTAACTGTTAACAGTGAAATAAGCACAGAAAAGTTACTGATATTTGATTTATTGTGGAAAAAACACCACTAAAACTTGTTGAGTGACCTCATAATTTTAGGTCTGTGAAAAAGTCACCTAAAAGAAACATCTGCGGACACCTGGATAGCTCAACGGGTTAAGCAGGCGACCCATGTACAAGGGCTGGTCCCTGACGCAGCAGCCTGGGTTTGATTCCTGCTCACGGCCCTTTGCTGCATGCGTTCTCCCTCCTTTCCTGTCTGTCTTCACTGCATCTATCAAATAAAGGTGAGAAAAGGCCAAAAAATAACTTGTACTCATAATATTTGGAAGTGCATAATGTAAAGAAAAGAAAAAAATAGGGAAATAGTTTGAAATCCAGTCCACCAAACATGTACAGAGTGAGTTGACATAAGTTACAAAGGGAAAAAAAATACAAATGAGACAGAAAAACAATGAATATGTAGTGTTTACTAGCCAGCACAGCAGATTCTCTTCATGCGAGTGAATAACATGTTTAATTGAATGAGGCTCAGTGAGGCTTTTACACAACTGCGGTGATTCTTTTCATACTTGAGTAAAATGCAGCAGCGGAACCAGAAGTGTCCCGCATCACGTCATCATCCCTGCATATATGTCCCAGAATGCACTGGGCCTTGTGGGCAAGTCTGGATATCACACAGCTCACAGAGCCGACATCAACACAGCTGTACAGTCAAAGTCTGTGATACGTCCATCTCTGTAAAGTGCTTTTGAGATATTTTTTTTCCACATTTCAAGTTTAGTTTTATTTTCTTTAGAGATGAGTTTTTTCCCTCCTTCATTTAGGCCAAAAAAATATTGTCTTCCATCACCCTTTCCTCTATCTATTCTTTCATCTTTTAATAACCTCCCTAAAGTTTCACCTCTTACATCAGACAGGAATTGCAATCAGTGAAACACAAAATATAATTGACTGCTTTCTTTAAGGGAAACAGACAGAGATAAACCACCAGTGTTGGAGCCAGACTTTGAAATGACAATCATTTTTCACACACGCATGGATAAATGTGGCAAACGGAGACAAGTGAGATGTGACAATAACAGAGAAATAAATTCTGGCCAGTTGGTGCATTTGAAACAGAGCGGATGAGAAGGCTGCTCAGTCATGCCTGCTTTTAGAATTCATGTGCATTGTATATATTCTACATGACTAATTTTTCACACACAAACACACACAGGGATCGTGTGCACTAATCTGAAAGTAATGCACACAAGCCCTCAGCCTAAGAACTCTCACTTTGTTTTTATTCGCTGTTTTTGTCCTCATTGTATTATACCCCGTGTAATAAGCTTTCACTGATGACTAAACTAAAAATGTTCCACTCATAGTATCTGATACAGACCAACATACATACAAACACTGGGTAGTGGTCACGCACATGATACAGGACATGAATCAGTGTGATTTGTTGGAGGTAGACTGAATACTAGAGCCCAGCTTTTCATCCTGCTGTGCTGCCAGACCAAGTAGACCAGTTCTAATAGTGCACTAATAGTTTCTGACAGTGGAAGCTGTCTGAGGTTTTTTAGTTTAAAGCAACAAAGAGAAGACTGTTCAAATGCTCAACCTGAGGTAGTTCAGATCTTTGGTCTACATCCAAACATGTGGCTGTCAACAGCAAAAAACAGTAAAGAAGCAATTAGGAGTAGAAGAGGCTGTAACAATGGATGTTAGTTTTCAATGAGGAAATTTGAGGAAATTATTCCATCTCTCTAAAATGCTATTCCTAACATCTGAAACACCTTTTTTAAATTTATTTTTTACCTTATTAATGTGTCTGTATGGTGTTTTTTATGTGCTAGAACACATATTATGAGCAAAATAAACTGTCAACTCTGGCTCAGCATTTTAACCTTAACCCTTAGATGCATGAGTGACTGGTCCCCACACTCTTCCATATGTGGGTCAAAAATGACCCGTATAAGAATCAATGTGGGTTTTTTTTTTTTTTTTGCCATTTTTATCATTTCAGTTAAGAATAACAATTCATTTTATTGTTTGTTTTGTATTTTTCTCCACACCAGAATGATTTCATATTTGAAATATGATTATTTTTCACTTTATAGCAGATATTGAACATTTTGATAATTGAAAAAGAAGAGTATTACACAGAACAGCAATAGAAGAATGTCAACATCCATTATGTTTCTATTTTTCCACTCTTTTCCTCCAGCTGTTGCTGCTCTCCGTCCCTCCAACTTTGTGCACTATATCACCTCTTGTATGATATTATCAGTGATAAAGAGCTTGGAGTAGTAATACAAATATATTCTTTAAAAGTATAAAAGTTAACTTAAAAATTTAAATGGAGTGATGTTAAAAATATGTTTTTTGAGGAATACCTGGAATATTAAACTATATAAACTTTTCTTTACAAAAATATTGCAAAAAAAACAAACAAACAAAAAAAAAACAACACCGGGTCATTTATGACCTCCTAATGCATCTAAGGGTTAAAGGGACAAAAAAGAGACGATTGATTTTCCCTTTGGGGATAAATAAAGTTATTGTATTGTATTGTATTGTATTCTATGGTATTCTATGGTATTCTATTGTATTCTATTGTATTAAAGCTGCAGCTTACTGATGACAGTCTCAAAAACAAGGGTCATTTAAGGCTGGAACAGATTATTTTCTTAGAAAAACTTGTAAATATGTAGCTTTGATATACAGAGATGTTTTTTTAAGCAGTTTAACGAGACATTTAAGGCATTAAACTGTATTGATTGTGGCCTCGTGTGTTGCTTCCACCTTGATTAATAAATATGTGCTCTGTGTCTCATTAAGTTGAGAGAAAAGTACAGACAGTTTTCTCCTTTTAGCCAGATACTTCCCTAAAAAAAATACAATAACTATGTGTTCACAAGACAAAAACTGCTGCATGACAGTCAAAGTTTTCACATAGTATTGGTTGGTTTTGTGACAAACGGGCTTGTAGCAGCTTCTTATTAACAGTCTGTGCCTACAGTCTAAATATTTCAGGGAATATTATGAATCAAAGCTTCTTTTTGCCTTCCTGATTCTACCTGTCTGTCACTATTCTTAATATGAAGTGAAGCTGCTATTATTACCATAGTTACTTCATGCTCAGGAGAACCCATTTTTCTTCTAATAATGGGAAAACGCTCTCTTTTCAACAATATAGTCTTCTCAATATCATGACAAAGTTATCATTTTAAAGCTAGAAAATGATTTCATTTTCATGCCAGGAGTTTTGTACCAGATGCCAGTATCAGTACAAACTGCTGACCTTAAAACTGCAGCATACTGACGAGCGTGTCAGAAGATTGGAGTAGTAGGAGAGCTGGTGTGCTCGAGCTGTCGTGAGTGGCAAGGTGTGAGAGGAGACAGAGGCAGGGATTAATCTGTGCATTCTAGAGGAAGCAATGGGGGAATTACATCTGAATACACTCTGATATACAGAGATTAATTTCAGGTTCAATCAACAATCAGAGAGAAATTTTCCAAGTTTTTTTTCTTTTCTGTTTATTTTAGGCATTCTTTCCTGCAATAGCTATGTAGTGTTTTCACTCTTGTCTTTTACCTCTTTGTATTACGGAGATGTTTTTAATGGTGAAATCTATTGTTCCTGGGCTGGAATCAAATTGCTGGCACACGCACACTGGATTAATAGGAAATAATGCACCCATACAATCCAACTTCACTGTTTATCTTTTTATTTTCCCTCAGTGATATCAGTCTTACCGGTATTGTACACTCAGACAATCACTTAAAAGAGTGCACTGAACTGAACTGAAATCAAACAGGAAGAAGATGCTCGTCTTGATGAAACACTGCAGGCTGCAGACCTCCAGCTCCTCAGCGAGCTAACCAACTGACTTTCACTCTCACATGCTGTTGTGCAGAAAAAAACTCCATGCCCATCATGAAGTTCAATCCTTGTTGCTCAAAACATGAGGGAGAAACACTGACTATTGACTGACTCCTTTATTACAACAACAACGGTACACTTTAAACTTCTGGCAAAGCAGCTGCTCAGCGCGCGTTGCTGCAGTATTAAGCTCCACTTACTGTTACGAGTAGCCATAGGCCTGAAATTTATGAAAAATAAATCGTATTACAATTTTGAAGGAGAAAAAAAAGTTGATTTAATGTATACCACCTCAGCTCAGTCATTGCCTGAACAGTGGTATTGTATAGAGCAGTGGACCAGGTGCACTGATGGTATACATAATAAATGATTTTAAAAATACACTGCCTGTCCAAAAAAAAAGTCGCCACTTGGATTTAACTAAGCAAATAGGTAAGAGCCTTCCCTTGGATAATTACTGCAGTGATGAATATGTTTCAACTGGCAACAACTTATTTAACCCTAGCTGATGCAGGGAGTAGCTTCTCATTTCTTTAACAACTGTGTCAGAAGACATATTTTGTGGTCATGGAAAGGATGTTAATCTGTCTCAGAAGGGTGAAATTATTGGCCTGCATCAAGCAAAGAAAATATGTAAGGAGATTGCTGAAACTACTAAAATCAGGATAAGAACCGTCCAATGCATTATTAAAACCTGGACGGATAGTGATAAACCATTGTCTTCGAGGAAGGAATGTGTTTGGAACAAACTCTTAGATGATTGTAGGCAATCAACAGTAGAACTCACGACTATGTTTAACAGTGAAAGTAGGAGCATTTCCACATGCACAACGGAAAAAGGAACTTGAGGGACTGGGACTAAACAGCTATGTAGCTTTAAGAAAACCACTGATCAGTGAGGCTAGTCAGAAAAAAAGGCTTCAGTTTGCTAGGTAGCATAAAGATTGGACTCTGGACCAATGGAAGAAGGTCATGTGGTCTGATGAGTCCAGATTTACCCTGTTCCAGAGTGATGGGGGCATCAGGGTAAGAAGAGAGGCAGATGAAGTGATGCCCTCATCATGACTAGTTCCTACCAGCCTGTGGGGGTTAGAGTTATGATCTGGGGTTGGTCAGGTTCAGCAACATTATGTTCCCAAAGAATGAGGTCAGCTGATACCTGAAGATACTGAATGACCAGGTCTTTCCATCAGTGGAGTT
The DNA here is from genome assembly GCF_022539595.1 of Amphiprion ocellaris. Lineage (NCBI taxonomy): Eukaryota > Metazoa > Chordata > Actinopteri > Pomacentridae > Amphiprion > Amphiprion ocellaris. The sequence continues at coordinate 27,406,830 of NC_072784.1, read as the reverse complement.
TTTCTTCCCTGATGTGGCATAGGTGTGTTCCAAGATGATGATGCCAGGATTCATGGGGCTCACTTTGAGAATGAATGGATCAGGGAGCATGAGATGGATTGACTTCCACAGAGTCCAGACCTCAGCCCCACTGAGAATCTTTGGGATGTTCTGGAGAAGACTTTGTCCGACTCTCCCATCATCAATATAAGATCTTGGTAGAAAATGAATGCATCTTTGAACAGAAATAAATGCTGTGACATTGCAGAAGCTTATGAAAACGATGCCACGATGAACGTGTGTTGTTCTTAAAGCTAAAGGCGGTCCAATGAACTATCAGAATGTGAGACTTTTTTTGGAAGGGCAGTGTATGACTTAATTCAAACCAAAATTAGTGATATCTGACAACTCAGCATATTGTATGTATACAGTCCTCCAATGCTCGATTTGCAGGCGAATGTGCAGAACAAGTTACCAAAATTTTGGATTGAAAAGACTCTCCTTGCCCAAGTGTCACTATTTTCTGCTGTTGTTGCAGTGAGGGACTGACCGCTCCACTGGCTTCGCTCTGTAACCTCCAGGAAAATAACTATGAACACACTGGGCCTCTCCCAGGCGGCACTGTGTGTACTATACGTAACCCTCACTCCCTGTGCAACTGCACCTCAGGAAACAGGTATAAATAATGAAAATTGTTCTCATTTATGTTTCCTTCACGTGCCTGCTGCAGTGCTGCTGTAGTGCTGTGAACTGCCTGTTACTCTATCGCCACGAGGAACTACTAGTCTCTGACGAAGGCATCACAGCCAGGAGGGAGTGACATGAGATAGGGAGGAACACCTGACGCAAAATAATATCAGGTGCACTGACATTAAGGCGCAGATGCTCCCATGCACTATTGTACACACACACACACACACACACACAAACACATCTATGCATGCACAAACACACTCGCATGGTCATTTACAATAGAATGTGTCCTTGATGTGAGGCTCGAGGAGCTATTTTGAGTGTCCCACTTAGGCAGTGAGGCAGCTAAAACCTATACATCCTTCTGTGGCACTGAGACACACATGCACAGGTTTCACAGCTTCACATGTATCATATACACACACCTATTGGAGAAGAAACCCTGTTTTGGATTGCCATTATCCATCAATTTCAGTTTGGTTCCTGTTGATAAATCAATATCTGGAGTGACTGATACTGCTGACGTTCAAATAACCTGCTTGTTTTAATAATTTGTGGTAAAGAACACTTTTATTTTTTTCCTACAGCATAGATTATACTGTCCCCGCTGTCACGAAGAGGAGTTGTTTGGAAATGTCCTATTACGCCCCCATCAAGATCACAGGAAATATTAAAAACTAGCTAATTAAGAGCATTATAAAAGGATATCAGTGAGAAGTAATGGCTCAAGACATGAATACTAAGCTACAATTAGAGCTGAACAAATGAAGGACACTGATGTTAAAATCATCTTTTCCAGAGAAACCAGGTTTAATGTAGAGTATGTGTAGTCAGTTGTTCTTACCAAATTTCTTTTACATCCTCAGAAAAATACAAAAAACCCCAACCCTCACACAAATCCAGTCCACGTGTACACTTGCTCCTGCAGGGTTTGAACTTAATTTGAACTTAACACACAGTCTTGACCTTTACATAAGAGTAAAGAGTGGAGACGCACGGAGAGGGAGAGACAGGCAGAGAGAGGAGGCATGTAAGAAGCAGAAGAGGAGGGAAAAAAAAGGAAAAACCAAGAAGAGGGCAAACGGAAACAGGAGGAAATTTCATCCTTACTTCATTCCTCAGAGTAATACAGAACGGCAGGCAGTTAGGTAAACTGACTTGGATAATCACCGGGCAGCGAGAGGAGGAGGAGGAAGATGACGGGTCTGGGTGACTGGGGTTTTGAAAAAAAAAGGGGGATGAGGAGATGGTGCTGATAGAAAAAGGGAGGGTGAAGAGGATAAATGTTGTTCCCAGATGAAAACGAAAGAATGACACGAGATTGGAGGAGACAGCTTATGCAGGTAAACGACAAAGAGGTAACAGGTGCGCCGGAGTGAATCCTTGGAGGAGGCATAGGTGGGGGAGATAAATGCAACGAGGGGAAGTGGAAAAGTTATTTAGGATATTGGAGCTTAGCTGATGGCACAAGAGTCCATGTAACTTCCCCAAAAAAGAAACCATGTATTCAGTACACTTTTTAATGCATTTGTAATTGACAAAACACCTGCATCCCCTTGTGTGCTTACATGTCACCGTTGCATCTCTCCCTCTGCAACACTTTCTGTGCATGCATGCCTTTATATGTGAGTCTCATTGTGTGTGTGTGTGTGAGTGTGTGTGTGTGATGGCCTAGAACAGTAATGTATGCCTTCTCCTCAGCTGGGTTGATCTCATTGTGTCAAACTCAGGGCTTTGACTAATCACTCTCAAATAAGAGGACTCAGCGAACAGTTGCAAACACACTTACATGAGCACACACATCCACACAAGAACGCAAGCTATCGCCGTATTTTCCTGCTGTCCACCCCCCCACCTCCATGTCCTCAACAACTGCTGTCATGCTTTCGACACATCTATCGTCTTTTCTGTTTGTGTCTGCCTGTATATATATATATTCTTTTTTGCCTCGGTTTTACTGTCTGTCCTCTCTCCTGGTTTCATTGTGTTAGATTTTCCGATGGCAAACAGAGCAACAGGAGCACTGCGTACATGCGACAAAAGTCATGAGGCTGGATTTCAACCCATAATGTGATCCTTCATGCTGCTTCATTTTGTTAAATTGTAGATTCAGGAATAGCGTGCCTCATTGATCCCTGAAGGAAATTTGTATTGGTCGTTTGCCTCCAGGTCAGAGGTTCAGCAACACAGCCATCATCATTAAGGATCCCAAAGGACGAGCCTTATAGGAAAAGTTTAACATTTTTAGAAAATATACTCACTTGCTCTCCTACAAAATATGCTTGCAGATATCACCCAGTTAGCTCAGCCAGCTCTGGTGTAAATTCTCTTTCTCCTGGAAGCCCATGTTTACACTTAGGCTTCAAATGTGTGGAGCAGGTGCATGCCTGTATGATTGTGTGTGTGTGCATGTGTGTGTGTGTGCCTTATGAGTGATTGCAGTTCGACCTTTCCTTCTGGCAACCTCTCCTGGATTGCACTCAGATCAAGATGGCAAGTACTCCAAATCTGTGAGTGTGTGTGTGTATGTGCATGCATGTGGATGCATGAATGTGTGTGTGTGTGTGTGTGTGTGTGTGTGGTTTGATGGATGCCACAGATCATGGTTGTTGGAATGCATTGTGGTGAGCCAGCTCAGCCAAGTCATATCACATTAACACACACACACACACACACACACACACACACACACACATGCCCTCCCATGAATGGATGAATGAATGAAGGCTGAGATGATATAGAATGATTGGAAAGTGGTCTGGTGAAGGTAATTTCATTCCTCTGTCACATTTTGTGTGCAAGCATGTGTGTGTGTGTGTGTGTGTGTATCTGTATGTGTGTGTGTGGGGACATTTGTGTGCACATGTGGACAATTCTTTGCTTAAAATCCTCATTGTGATGACATTTTTGGACATTTTTCAGACATTGTGCTGTCTTTATAGTTTAGGGTTCATGTTAGAATCAGGTTTTTTTTGGAGGTTCTAGTTGGAATTAGGTAGTTTAGTTGTGACAGTTAAGGTGAAGGTAAGGGGACAGGGAATGCATTATGCAAATGAGCTCACAAAGACAGATGTGCATGTGTGTAGACACATAGTGACTGGATATGAGCATATATATAGTATCTGCTAGAGCAGAGGAATTACTTTCTATTATTTATTTGTGCAGAGAGATATCAATCATCCTGTATATCTGGCTGTGCAATACAACATAGTCGATTTATGTGAATGCAGTATTGAAATGCAGTGTCATATTAATATAGAAAATGAATATCTATCTATCTGTCTATCTCTCTGTCTATCAATCTATCTAGACAAGCCTTCTTCAAAAGTTACAATGCAGCATTGCAGTAAACGGACAAACATTACCTATTAACCTTCAACATATCTTAATCACGTTCCTGCCTCAGTCTTCTATATCTATCTGTATTATGTTCTGGATCATATCAGATGAAGAGACGCAGCCTGTACTGTCCTCTGGATCTGTTCTCAGGGAACAGACAGAGAATGCACTTTGCCATCAGACACCTGATAGAAGAACCTCAGAACAACTTCAAAATATTCAAGGGAGGTCAGTGTATCTACAGCAGTAAGGAGGGAAGCGACGACTCTCTGGACCTGAACTCACTGCTGCATCATCTCAGACCTTACTTCCTGTACGGGAACAACCGGATCAACGGTCACATGACCAGCAAAGCTAAGGCTATTGTCTAGCCTTACATTGCGTCATCTCGCAGCAGGAAAGTCACGAGTGCAGCTCCTGCTGCTGCTGCTGCTGCAGCTGGCCTTGTCAGGTTGAGACGCACTACTCCCTGCAGCCTACTGGAGGCAGTGTGAGCTACGCTTTACTACACGCTGCCATCAAAGTAGAGCAGCAGAAACAGCAGCAGTGTTACCGCTGAGCGTTTGCAGAATTGTGTGTGTGTGTGTTTTTGGGTTGGGTGTGTTCAGCAGGGCACGGCAGAGAAAGAAAAAAAAGGGGGAGCGAGTGGGAAAGATAACAGTTTCTAATTAAGTAAAAAAGGTGCATTTACTTTTATCACATTGCTGCAAACTATCCACTTCGAAGACCGTAGGAATCCACACTGCAGTGTCAAATGTAGGGCTTATATGTTCTAACAAGCTCATTCTTTATATTAATAACTAATAATTCTGCACAGTGCAGATTTGCAGATGCTACACATCACAGTTTAAAGACAGTTTCAAGGCTGTTTGCATGCAGACTTTGCTTGGATGCATTTGTTCTTAGCGGATTACACAACTGTACATGTATGCTTTCATTATGTAAGTGTCTCCATGTTTAGCGAATGAACTGTCACCCCAATCTCACCCCTCAGTGTAACATCCGCTCTGCTTACTGCCCACATAACATGAGTTTAATGTCACAATCAATCAGTATGTGAATAATCAATGTGGACATGAGTGTCAGCCAAGAAATACAAGAAGCCCTGAGGCAAAATCTATCGATGATCGTGTATTTAAAGAGTCATGGTTTGTTTATACCTATCTGCGCTCATTTCCATTCAACACAGACAGGAAGATGGTGACATACACATGGCGCACATGCGTTGGGTTGGCTTAAGGTCGAAGAAGCTGTCGATGTTACAGATTGCAATCTCAGGATTAATTAAGAAGGTTTGACCGATGAAAGGGAATCGTGGAGGTCAGCGTGGTCAGCTGAGTGTGAGAGTGTGCTTAATTTAGAAGCATATACATCATCATGAATTCTCCTTAAAAGTGAAGCTTTTCTGTTCTTTTTCAAGTGTGAAAGTAACAAAAAAAAATTTAGGGGTATCACACACTTGGTGCTTCACAGTAGAGAGAAGAGTATGATATAAAAATGCAGCATCATGTGTATGCAGAGTAAATTTAAATTATCTAGAATGCAGCAGAAACTACAATCAGCCTGATTATTGATGAAACAGGCCTTTGCAATGCAGCAGGCGTAATCTGGGCTTGTGTTTGTGTGAATACGAGTCAGTATCGGTGCCTGAAAGTTCTTCATCTTCATTTATACGAGTGTCCATGCGTGCCTGAGTGAGTTGTGTGTTTGAACACAGGGCTTGGATTCAGCATCAAAGGCCCATTCACAGTGAAGTGGCAGAGGCAGTCTATCTGCCTGCCACCAGCTCTAATTAGTCATTCACACTGGTTATCGCCAATCAGCATCTTCTTTTAGCTCTCAAGAGCTAACACCACACTGAGAGTCATGCACACATGGATACACACACACACACACACACACACACACACACACACACACACACACACACACACACACACACACACACACACACACACACACACACACATAAACAAACATTCACAAACTCTGCCTGCTCCCTTCAGAATAAAAAAAAAAAAATCTGACTGTATATCACAACAAAACCGGCTGGCAAACTGGGGTCTGAAGCATGTCCAAACATAAAGGCATTCAATAACGGAGCATAATACACAGCGAATAAGTGTAAACGAAATCGACGGGAGCACAAAAGGCAGAAAAAGATGGCTGAAGCACACTTTTCTACAGGTCTGAGACAGAATCTTCAGGAGCATTGGTGTTTCTTAGTGCTACAGTGTTTTGCTTGGAACAACAAATTAAATTAATTAGGTTTCTTTTCCTTTTTTCTTTGTTTTAAAAATCCAGAAATGCCAAAGCTCTTAGAGGTTTGTATTTTATATGACAAGAAACACAATGACATATCCACAAATTGATTTTCTTGTTAAATGTTTGCAATGATGCCTGCAGGGCCCCTTCAGATCATTACTGATTTAAATTTAAAGGCCTCTTTGGCTTTTATTTAGTTTCATAAATCTTGTGTTGTTTGGGTATTGCTCTTTAACTAACTCAACTCATCAATATCAATATTCAATGGTATTCTACTTTTTGAAGAAAAAGCTCAGTACTTGTATAAACATTTTACATACAGATGTAATCTGACATTAATGCATGGTACCCATATCTACAATAATCTTAAAAACATTGAGTAAAATAACTATTATCTGTACTATTTATCACAGATCACTTAATAATTCTTTCAGGGGTACCAAAATCTATGACATTCTCGATCTGACTGTTTAACATTTAGTAATGTAAAAAGGACACTGGGCCAAACTATTTAACTGTTTAACTCAGTTACAAAGTGAAATCCTGGACATAGCAATAAGTAGCATAAGTCTTAATGATGAATACATTAACACATTCAGTATGTACTGAACAAAAACACAAGCACAATGTACTATTTTCCTGAATTCTGTCAATTTTTTAACCTAGGGGAACAAGTATTTGCAGTTCCAACACATGACTACAACAGAATGAATGTCATGTAACGACAAAGTATGCATCATATTGGAAATGATAATGGGGAGATTGAGAGTGATGCCATAGCCCAGAAGACACAAGACAGTGTGTTTACCATTTGAATTATAGAATAACACCTAACCCTAACCCATCTACAACACTTATAATTGCATATAAAGAGGTAGTGGATGTTGGGTTGGGGGATTTCATCCCACTCTTCCTGAAAGACTTTGCAACGTTGACATTCGTTGAAACGTCAAGTGATGACAGTGAGTAATACCCTTCCTCATATCATCATCTCCATGGGTAACTATCCCTATGACGCAATCCACACAGTGTTCCCCTGTATGGTGCCTCATGGGATGTCTGCCATCTGCTCTGACCAGCTGAAACTGATCAATGAAAATAAAGCATCCTATATCTTGCAAGTGCCCAGTGAACATGAGTGTTGTACACTAGAACTGACTGTGATGCCGTTCGGCCATAAGATCAATGCCTCGGTGTGGGCAAGGAGATCACCAACCAGCGTCCTGCAGGGGACTCACAGTTCACAGTTTTAACAGATGCTCCATGGTTGTATTCACAAACAACTTCATCAGCAGTCTCTGGAGACAACTGCACACAATTTTGCAGATGAACAAGTGGGATGTGACGATGCAAAGCCCAGGTGGTGACATGTGGTTTGCAGCCTTGTGCCAGATTGTCTGTTGTACTACGCTATGTGAAAAGATTTTTGAAGCAACAGATGTTGGATTTGTGGAGATTCAAGTGCTGGGCTACAACTTGAACTGACGTACCAGCATCCAACATACCAACAGCCTGGTCCCATCTTTGTCTTTGGATTGTGTCATATAAAATGAAGCTGCACTTCAAGGTGGCCTCTTATAGTCACTGGTGAAAGGAGTATCTGTGTGCTGGTCACGTTATCTGATCAATGACTTTAAAATCCACACCTGACTAGAGTTTGGCTTAACTCATTGTTTGACAATTTGTCCGAACTGAACCACTCAAAACCCTTTTTGTGTACAGCTGGATAAACTAAACCCCTTTCTAACCACAGCAATAGAAATGAGATTTTCAGAAGATTTTTTGTTCATTTTATGAGTTTGTGCACGTAATTGACAATATGTGATAAGACAAATTACCTCTCTTTGACAGGAAGGTTGGAGGCTCAGCAGGGCCCTCCTTCTCATCACTTGATTGTTCATCAGGTGTCTCGTGCTCTGCATCATATTCAGTGTTTCTTTTTCATTTCTGACACTAACTCTTTCAGTCAACTTTTTTGTCATTTCTGTGTCTTTCTCTGTGTGTGCATGCTTGTATGGACCCATCTGATAGATGTACATGTTCAAAAATTCTCAGTTCTATACATTTTTTGGAGTATATGTTCAGCAGTAACACCACAGAGGACAGATTTTAAATAAAACTCCCCAGATCTAGTTAAAATGGTCAAATTCAATATTTTAAATCTCCATCTGTGTGCAGGATATCATTATGCCAACCAGATGAATTAAGTTACAGAATATTTGCAAAACTGGTCAAATTTCACTGGAACACAACAGAAGAGTTTGGCATAAAATGAGATGAAAACAAATGATTTTGATACCCATTAATGCTCCTACAGGCAAGTACTGAACTGAATTTAAAGAATTAATACTATTTTGACTTTAAATCAAAGTAAGCAAGAAAAACTTTTCATGTGTTAAATGATTACTTAAAACTAAAATTTTGCTATTTTTGCTACTTTATTGTTTTGTTACTCCACCTAGAAACGCGGTGGAGTCATGTGACGATCGGCTTACATTTGTCCGTCTGTTTGTCTAACAACTCAAAACAGACCAATGGATTTGGATGAAATTTTCAGGGAATGTCAGAAATGAGTGTCATGAATAGTGAATAGATTCTGGCAGTCGTGCGGCTTATAGTCTGGATCCACGGATTTGTTTGTGTTTCTGTATGGTTGCGAGATAGTGTCACGGTGTCACTGTAACTATGACTACAAGTGAACACCATGTCAGCTTATGACTGCTAATGATCACATGATTGTGATCCTACTACAAATTGACTGCTGCGGACCAATCGGGACTTATGTCAGAAATGATGCAAGGAACAATGGACTTTATTGTGGGGGTGTTTCTGAATCCCATCAATTCCCGCCGATCGCTACATATTTAGGTCACGCGATTTGGTATCTATGCGTAACGTACACATGCATAACACACGCCTGTGCTCAATGCAAGGTCATTTTGTTTGTAGGTAGATCTATATTAAATGGCCACATTCTATGTTGCCGTGATTTCTGCCACAAATTTTTTCAAGATTTCAGCCGTCGGAAATGATACAACTGAACAGTCTTGGCAAAGTACTGCGCAGTCTGAGTGCTTTTCTTGTTTTGACTGATATTAACTTCATTTTTGACTAGCAGATGCAGTTCGACTGGAGTTCTCAGGCTGTAATTAATCAAAGGATAAGGAGATGTGAGTTGTGTGAACCCAAGCGTGAGGACATGCATGTGGGAATTTATTCAAAGACAAATAATGCTCCATCTCTATTTTATCAAACATGGGAGGTAAATTAGCTTTCACAACCAAAACAAAAATTGAAAACAAGCAGACAAACAAAAAATTGATGGAAATGGCAAACTGGCAAGCCAGCAATCCCCAGAAGCAACTCCTCTTTCTTCAACTAATGATATTTCCTTCCACTCATCAATCCTGTATTCCCTTCTCCCCATCTCTTACCAGTTCTCTCAGTAGTGATCATCTCCCTGTGCAGGGCCTGGTTCAGAGCGTCACATGAAACTTCCAAAAGCAAGAGGAGAAAACAGGCAAAAAAGAAGAAAAGAACGATTCAGAGAGAAATATAAGTTGTATTTTGGCTGTAAAGTGCTCAGTGAGGCAAAAAAAACTGGTCCATAATGGAGCTACAAAGAATTACATTTATACATCATGGAAAGTTGGAACTTTGCCTTCTATTCTGAAAAAAACAAACCTTTCAGGAGAAAGAACACACACACACACACACACACACACACACACACACACACATCAATCATTGTACTCAGTTGGGAGTTGGTGTCTGGTCAGATCATCTTTTCCAGGTCAGTGTCTCCACTTGCAGCCACTGATGGAATGTCACCAGTGAGCATGTGTGCTTGTGTCCGTGATGTGAAATATTCAGTGTTGTGCACGAATGTGCTTGAACATGCTCGTGTTTTTGGCGAATTGTGAATCTGAGCATCTTCACCAGCCTTTATTTTGGCAGGTTTCCTTTGTCCCCCCTAGAAAAATGGCCTTGTAGGTCACCTGTATGTGACGCAGGTCTAGTGGCCTTTTGTTATGGAAAGTGAGAGACTCCTCCTCACTCTTTGTTGTGTACGAGGAGCAACCAGCACATATCTGCAGCCACTGTGAAGTGCAATGCTGGGAGAGATGATCGAGTTACTGTAAACCAGCCATAAACACAGGCCCAAGTTTCAGTAGAACTGTTGTCCAGATGTTGTGTTCACTCCTTCAGAAAAGGAAATTAACACACAGTTTGTGTAACAGTAAAACAGTGTTTCTCTGCAGCTAGTTATAAACTATGAGCAAGGATTGATGAGCATTTGTGAACATGACACATTTCACCAATATGCAACTATTGTGTGTGTGGAAGAAGAAGTTACTCATGTCTTGAGTCAATTAGAGGCTGGGATGGATGTGTAGGAGGAGGGAAAAAACTGAATATGAACTACTTCATTTTTTTAGGACTGTAGATTTAGTTAAAAATCCCAAACTATGAACTCTGAATGTGAACTTGCTCATTTTTATCTGTGCGAACTGAGCGTTGAGCTACATCTAAAGTGTAAACTTGCACTGAAACACTGACAAGGAATATGCACAACACTGAACTTTTGACACGATATATAGAAAACATCTCTCTGTTTTGTCCTCTCATCTTTCAGTATTTTTACTCTCTCTTCTAATATTTGTGCACTAAATATTTTTCTTCCCTTTTCGCTCTCACCTTCCTCCTTCCCTCCCACCACCCACGCCCCCGTTTTTACGTCACCAAGGCATCAAGAACAGTTTGTCACATTAGTTAGCTGCTCTGCAGAGTGTTGACCTTGCAAAAGACAAAGGCTTTTCTGCACCTCAAACAGCGAGTTGTTTTGAAAAAGCTGGCGCTTGCAGATGGTTTCTCCCCTGCTTATGCAGAAAGCTATTATCATGTGAGGACCCACTGTCACTGCTGTCACTGCTCATCACACACACATACACAACTACTGAAATTCAAATTGGCAATGAGAAGGAGAAGCGTTTTCATGGAGGCAATACATTTGAATAAACATCGCACACTGCGAAAAGAAGACTCTAAGTAAATTGTGTGAAAACATACAGAATAATGGTTCAATCATGCGCAGTATTGAGTTTTAATGCTGCAGAGGACCAATAGCAATTTAAGCCCAACTGAACCAGAGGGAATAGTTATATTGGGAATGTGGATTTACAGGACACTTTATTGCCCGGCGTCTTTCAGTAATGATCATTACCACCAACAATGTTCCAGCTCCCTGGTTGTCACCAGCCACTCATGGTGCTCCACACTTTTTATCTCTTCCTTTGTGCCTCGGTGAGTCACCTCTCTGCGCCTTTGCGACTACACTATGAGTAATATTTCACTGATGCCATGTCTCAGCAACACCGAGGATGATGCAGGTCAATCGGTGTCCAGTGGGCCTCATCTGGCTCCGAGAGCCCGCAGAGTTTTGGTTAATTTCTCAGCTCTGAGTGCAAACGCTGAGGTCAATTTTAGCTGCATTTGCCAGCTTTGAATGCAAGTCGATGTCAGCAGGGAGGACATCAGTTAATAAACATTTTTAACCCTTAAATGCATGGGTTGTTTTTCAAACACCATTGCATATATCCTTCCTTTTAAAGTTAATTACAGATAAATTCGAAAACTGCTGTTTTCAAAATTGCTGCACAGTAGGTCAGTGATTAGCACTGTGGTCTCACAGCTAGAAGATCCCTGGTTCGTGTCCCGGTCTGGGCCTGGGATCCTTCTGTGTAGAGTTTGCATCTTCTCCCTTTGCATACGTGGGTTTTCTCCAGGTTCTCCGGCTTCCTCCCACAGTCCAAAAACCTGCTGAGGTGAATTGGTAACTCTAAACTGTCTGTAGGTGTGAATGCAAGTGTGCTTGTTTGTCTCTATGTAGCCCTATGATAGACTGGTGGCTTGTCCAGGGTGTCCCCTGCCTTCACCCTAAGTCATCTGGGATAGGCTCCAGCCCCCCATAACCCTAATGAGGATTAAATGGTACATAGATAATTAATGGATGTTTTTGAAGTTCATTAAAAATTCAAAAAGTGTCTGTCATAAATTACAACCATTCTGGAGTTGTATGTTTGAATTCCTCACTAAAGCTATTGGTAGGAGTGTACCATGCACTCCCCTCACTGTTTTGTTTGGTGTGACTGACTTGGACTGGGGAAGAAATAAGAATGAAGTACAAGTTATATCACTGTGTACATTATTGGCCAGGAAGATGATATTGCTGTGTTGGAAGTCTGACAAACCTCCTTCTTTTGAAATGTGGCTAAAAGAATTGTGAAATGTATTGCACTTAGAGAAAATTAGATACTTGTTAGCTAATCGATTAAGTTTATTTTTCAAAATTTGGCAACCAGTCATTAGTATGTTGGACAATCTTAAGTAACTTAGACTCTTGTTATTCTTGTTTTTATTTTTAATTTCTGATCCTCCCTCAACAATATAGATGTGCACCTGTGATATCACCACCTGTTTTTGTTGTTCTGTTAAATTAAAACAATAAAAATATATTTAAAAAAAAACAATTAAAAAGTGTTAGCTGATATGGTTCCTATTTATACAATATTATTTTGGACCTGCTGTAACTTCAAGTAAAGTGAAACCGACCAAATCCAAATCAGTCAGCACACTAACCCTATACTCACTGCAATGTAGACTGTTGCAATCAAGCATACAGTTGATTGAGAGATGTGGCATCTCTTGTAAGACAGTATTTTTGTGAGATCTCAGGCTTCCTAAATTGGGAATTTAGCCGTGAAAAGCACTTATGCTTTTATAGAAGCAGGCTTGATGCAACTGCATAAACATTCATCCTAATGTCACTCGGGGCAACTGTTTGTATTTATTTTGATCATATCTGACAAAAGCACAAATTATCTGATGTGCACATTGTCATGCTCTGGATCTGCTTTTAAATGATCTGATTCATGAATAGCACAAATACTAATTCCTCGTCATCACTAGCCTCAGGTACATCTTTATTCATTAGATGAGTGAGTCAGCAATGCCATTGTAAAAATAAAAAGAACAACAATATTGTTTTTCTTTTTGCTTTATGCAGAAATGCATAAAAAAATAGAAAAACAATGTTTGTTTTTTTTATTTAGGGGATTTTGGCACCAGGTCATTGGTAAAGATAAATAGCTGGAGGAACACTAGAGAGCTGCATGTTTAACCTGTTTGACCTGGAAATAATAATAATAAAAGTAAATTAAAATGCAAAGAAATGATTAACTAGTCATAACTACTGTTATGACAAGTAGTGACAATCATTAGAACGATCAAAAATCTCTGATGGAAATGAAGTAGATGTTGGGCAATGTTTGGAAACTGTGAAATGTTTTGCTTCTACTGATTATTTACCCTGAAACTATGGGAAGATCATGCTCTCTGAATTACCCGACCAGGTGACCAGAAAAATTAAGTTGTTGGCTTGCTGGATACTGGCTAGTCAAAGTGGACTATTACAACTTGTTGCGCCAACCCTTATAGTAACACTAACAACCAACAAACCAAACAGCAGCAGTAACAAAGTCTGCAGACCACTGGGATCTGGAGCGACATCAACAGACCAACAAACCAACAGACTGTTGTATACACTGATCAGCCACAACATTGTGAGCTCTGACAGGTGAAGTAACATTGATCGCCTTGTTATAATGCAATGTTCTGCTGGGAAACCTTCATGTGGATGTTTGACATGTGCCACCCACCAAAGCATTGCCGGTCAAGCAACCCCACCAACCCCTCACCCCTTCATGACAACAGCAGTCCTTGATGCCTGTTGCCACCCTCAGCAGGTCAGTGCACCCCGACACACCGTAAAAACTGCTCAGGAGTGACCCGGGGAACACAACAGAGCTAAGATGTTCACTTGGGTTCCACACTTCCCAGATCCAAGTCTTATTGAGCATCTGAGGGATGTGCCAGGATAAGCCTGATCTTGGTAGGTCCCACCCTGCAACCCACAGAGTTCACTGCCACCATCCTGGTGCCACAGGACATTTCCAGAGGTCCTGTGTCCACGTCCCACTGGGTCAGAGGAGGTTTAGCAGCATAAAGGGGACCAACACAACATTAGCCAAGTGGTCATAATGTTATGCCTGATCGGTGTATGAACATGTAGAGACATTTCTGAGGGCAGTTAGTAGATCTGATGTCACCACCAGCTGAGTCAACGGAAGTTTCTGGTTTTGTACAGGTTTGTAGTACTGACTGAGCTCAGTAGTACAGTAAGCTCAGTCTCTGGACCCTCTGGTGGTTAGGTCTTGTTGAAAGCTTCACCAAAGTTTGCTTTCAATGAGGCCTCTAACCTTAACTGCTTGGACAAATAACAGAGAAGCTCACTGGTCAGCATTTGGATGTCCTAACAGGTGGCTGCAGCTTCAGGCTTCTGACAGCTGTTTCCAAACAAACACACATAAATGAAATGCCACCTCCCCTACTTGGCATTCTGTTTTAGGTAACACCAGTGTGTGTGTTTGTGTGTAACAGGGGTATTACAGTGCTGATTGAACTATAGTCGGACAATGAATACCAATCTGCGAGTTCCCAATCTGTTCTGCATGACTTTCTCCTTCGCTGTCCTAGTGTGACCAGACTTTTAGTAGCAGCACCAGCAGCACAGCCGCCATGTTTGACAGTGTTATCTATGACACACAGACTCTAGATACCCTTTAGGGGTCCTTCAGGAGGCTCCACAGGGTGCCCGGCTGAATTTCACTTCACTGGGCAGGATCCCATGCAGAGTGAGAATGGCTTCTCTCATCATACAGGTGGTTTTGCCATTTCAAAGTTGTTATCTCCCCTTGAGAAATAATTCCTGTCTGAACAGGGCTCACCTGATATTTTTAATCATCCCTGAAACTAATATTAAAATTGATTGCTTTTGTCATGCTGTTATTGAATTGTTCAAAGAGGAAAAACATCAGTTTTCCTTTTAAATGTGGTCCATTAAGATTCTAACAGCCTTTTGACGGGGATGGAAGTTGAACAACTTTGAAATTTTCTCACATTTTCAGTTTAGTGACCGCAAATGTACATATACTAACAATGCATTAAATAATTGTACAATAAAATTTATTATAGTAATTTAAATTATATTTTGCCATGTTGGAATATTGGATTGTTATTGTGCTTCATGTATTTAAATATTAATAAATGAACATATGGTAATACTATAGATAAAATGGATCAATTTTTTTTTTTTCCAACATAACTGTAATATCTGCAATTCCATCAGTCGACACCATCTTGATTGTGCTTTGAAGCACGCAGTATACCCTGAATATTAGCTAATATCCGGTAATGGTCACATTTTGGATAAGCTTTTCATATTCATCTTCATATCTTTCTCATGAATATATCTGAATATCCAAATAAATAGCCAACCTTGGATGTTGCCATGGAAATTCAAGTCACACAAAAGGATAAAATCTATCGGCATAGTGAGCAGAATAAAGTGTCCTCCTCGCCGTCTAAAATGATAAAATTACAAAGCAGACACACTATTGTCCCACTTTCACAGCGTTCAGTATAAAAATCTTGGTTTATGATGTTCGTATAGACCAACAGCAGCACCATCCACTTATACATGGAATGTCTTTTTAAACTTCCTGCACATGAAAGAGCTGAGAAGCTGTACGGAGCTCCTTCTCCTTTTTCTGTCACCATAGCTTTGGCCTGTCTTCATCTGACTGAGTTTGAATCTTTAATATCTTCCTTCTCTTAATATCTCCCTGTCTGCTCTCTGTCCATGCCACCACATCTCTCTGACCATCTCAGCCTTTTGTCTGAGCATTTGTGTCTCCATTACTGTCAGAACCAATCCTTAAAAAAAAAAAAAAAAAAATGAAGCGAATGCAAAATGTTGTGGAAGGTAAAAATAAATGAAGAAAAGCAAGGGGGCAAACAAAACACGAGGATGGAAAACAGTAGGGGTTAGACACGAAGCAGGGGAGGGCCAGGCTGCCTTGACCAGAGTTCACTCTTGTTATTTTCCTCCTCTCATTGGTCTTGTTTTAGTTTCCCTCTCTACATTATTTCAGTGCACCGAGTATTTTCGCTGCAGTTTGGAGAGACAGACTCATCGTTTTGCCCTGCAGGGGAGAAATGCAGATGGCAAGATGCTCCACTCCTCTCTCATCCCTCACTCCCCTACTCATTTTTCCCCGCTCCTCTCCTCCATTCCTAATGAATCAAGAGAATTAATTAGAAAAATATAAAATTAGATGACTGGAGGAATGGGGGAAAGAGAGAGCAGAGAGGAGGGAGCAGAAAGAATGACATAAATAAGTTCAGTTCTTTTTTTGGGCCTGTAATTACTTATGTGAATGTGGAGACATTCCGCCCTTCGGCCAAGAATATTGGACTATGTAGTTATGTCTGTGCATCTTCAGTAAATCTAAAAAATTTGGATCAACATCTGCACTGCACAAGAAATGAAACTGTACATAACATCCAACATCTGGTTATTCCAATGACATGAAATCTCAGTTTAATAACCTTGTGATCTCTGTGATCCCCTGTATTGTGTTTTAGTGGTAGGATGTGATTAAAAAATGTTATTTAATTAATTAAAGGTACTGTAATTACTTAATCACGATTATTCACATTTTTGTCAAATAGCAATTTATGACACAATAAGCAAAGTTTTTCAATTCAAATAAATATTGTTTGAGGACAGAATCAATGAATAGACATAGACATGCGTGAACTTAACAAAAATGTTGATGTTTCATTTATATTTATCTGTGCATTTTTCATCTCTCTACTACATTCACAGATTACTGTAAACTCAACGTACAATTATAGTGATTATGTTCAACATTTTAAAACTTTTTGTAAGCTCAAGCTTACAAAACCCTTAACCCATCACTTAACCTGGCATTTATTTTAATAGTGGTCTATTTTGGGCTGGCTGCACCATTTGCCATTACCAGGACTGTCATAGCTAACATTAGCTCTGGTGCTTGCAGCAACATGTTTTGCATTGAGGTGATGCTGTCGGCTTGAAGTGCTGCGGTGATAAGAAAACTCTTTGTTCCACAATTTGCACATAACCACGGTTTTATCCGAGCTGCTACTGGGGAGATTTTTAAAAGAAAACAAGCTCAATGTGGTCTCGTCTTCCTTCACTATTCAACAGACGTTCTTGTGTGGTGGCATCACTCAGTCATCCTCTTTGTGGCTGGCAAACAGACTTTAGGTTCATTACCGCCACCTGCTGGGCTGGAGTGTGCATCAGCGTTACCAGTGTGCCACAAACTAGGGAATTGAGAAAGGTGCGATTAAATGCATTATGATAGCTTTTAAAGATTCTAACCTCCACATACCTGCCCGATTGTTGCATCGAGTGAGCGTGACTGTTGAATTGCAGGGTTTGGGAAGCTGCAAAAATTGCTTCCACTTTTGCACCCCCCATTCAAAAAGCACTTCTGTTGAAGTATAGGGTACCCTCAGAGCTAAAAGACACCAAACAGCCTCACCAGGCACTTGTCCTCAAACACACAAAAACCCAACACTGATATTATCAGATTTATGTATTCTGAGACTATGGTGACACCAGCTTGGTGTGAATGAAGATTTCGCTGACCTGGTGTGGGCAAAATCCGAGAGGAGAAGAGGGGCAAAACTGATAGTGGACACACATGCACACAAAATCCATTTGACCTATGGTGAATGTGAGGTGAAGAGAAGGAACCAGCACAGTGGGAATGTTGTACATCACCAACATGACTAAGCCTCACCTCTTCCCCTTCAGACTCTCTTCCTCCTTTTTCACTAGCCTTTCCGCTCCTCCTCCTTTGAGCCTCCCATTATCTCCCATCTCACACTTTCATCTTTTCACCGCCATGTCTGTCACCCATCTTTTCTCCCCCCGTCCTCCCTTTACAAGCAACTCCCTGTCCCTTTTTCTGTTTTCACCTTTGCATCTGTTCTTCCTCCTCCCTCTCCAATGTTGCTGCTCTCGCTTCCTTCTTTCCTTTTCCCCCCTTTGAGTCTCTGCGGCTGCCAGTCTACTGCTGTCTGTCGAGCTCCCTGAGGGGATACAGTACAAGTGTTTTTGATTTGGAGCCAGGGTAAAGATGCATCAGACAGTGACTGCTGTGTGTCACACCAGCATGCACACACACACACACATTCATGCAAACCCGGCGAGTAAATCCACCTGCTGGATGTGCGGCATGCAAGCGCACGCACATTCGTATGCACGGGTGCAGACAGGTGCAGTGAAAGTCTTCAGAAAGGTTTTCTTCTTTTTCACCGAGGAAGGGCAACAGAGAGATGATCCGAATAGAAAAGAATAGCAGCCAGTTATATTCATGATACACTCTGTTCCTCAAATTCAGTACATACACGATTGGAATTGTGTCTCACAAGCGGTAACAAGGTGTTCTCGTGTCAAAGGGAAAAAGCAGTGGCTGTCAATCTCTTCTTTTTAACTTTTATTGCCCAGCAGAAACATCACATTGAAAGATAAAATCATTGTACTGACACTTTAGCTGAAAGGCAAATGGATTCATTCAGCGTCAAGCTTTTAGAAAATGAGCTACAGGTTATTTCACCTCTCTCATGGCTCTCTCTGAGTTTTTTTGTTGTGTTCCACCTGCCGCACAACATTTTGCCATATAACATCTCTTAGAAGATTTATTTCTATTCAGAGTGGGTTTTACAATTTCCCATTTGGCTGAGCTGTAGAGTAGAATGTCATCGTATGCTGAACATTATAGGGTTGATAAAGGTCAGATTTATTACTGGAATATTCTGCCGGCTTGTTGAGTATTCAGTGTAGAGTCTCTTATTAAACGTCAGAACACATTATTTGCATGACATATTTTTCAGATGGCTGATTTTCCTTTTCATGTCACTGAAATTCTCAATGTGAAAGTCTGAAGTATACTGATTAAACATCTTTTTTAAGAAAAAAAGCTCAATTGGAAGTGGAGCTGTGGAAAAAAAAAAGTAAAGTATGGCCTTGAGGTAGAGAAACACAGGATTTGCGTCAGTAAAGCGTATTGCAGCACACTCTGTTCCCGAGAAGCCATTATGAGTTACAAGGATTTAGGTATTGGTATGCACACTGGCTGTTGAAGCTCAATTGGCAAATGCTTTTTGCTGTTAAGGTCTGACCCTGTTCAGGCTCTCATGCTTAAATCTGCAGATGTTCTAAACTAAGTGAAACCTTATGCTTTGCTCTAACCCACCACTTAACCTGGCATTTATTTTAATGTTGAATAATAAACCAGGGTTGTATTCATGATTAAGGATTTTTCTAAAATTTCTATGAGAAATGTCTATAATGAAGAGTTACAGCAGTGGAAGGAACACAGAATTATATTAAAATTATTGGCCCTGATGTTGGCAGCATCAACCAACAGACAGGTGAGTTACATGGGCTCTTTAGTGAAATGTTTAAACTCCTTATTATGAATAGAAGACATTTTTCCCCCTAGAAACTGAAATACTTAAAATGCTGAGAACTTTTGATGCTTTAGTAATGACACCCTAACTCCTTCAAAGTGTTGCCATGGTAATATCTCTTGCTTGTTTTACTCTTAAGGCATAGTCAGACTCTAATTTGCTTCCTATTCATGTAGAACTGGGTGAAAAACACACACAAATTGACCTACCTCCTTTTGCTTCACGCAGAGCTCTGTCAGATTAAACTTTTACATGTGAAAACTACAATTTCAGAAATGATGCCGATTCCATTCTTGTTTTATAAGTTTGTGGATAAATAATACAAACAGCTACTGTGAGTGGAAGGACTTTCTGGACTGCTGTTGTTGCCCTGTTAGCCATCCAAGCTCCTGCAGTCATGTTTGCAGTCCTGTTCGTGCTCTATTTCCCTTTCAGCCACACCACTCAAACAGGCAGATTTTGGGTAGATTGAACCATGACAGGAAAGACACAACGGGAAATGTATCAGACATGCAACGTCAGCGCAAGGTCACATGTGTAAACCCACCAATATCTGTAGAGACTGTATGCACACATGGATGCTCACAAAGTACATTTTCCTGCACATTTAAGCACATGTATGAATATGCGCTATGTACAGGTATACATATGCAGAGAGGTTACTAAATGTGTTCACTTTCACACAGCTTATCAAGGAGGCCTTTGTCAATGAATAGTTCCTCAGAACAACAAGCTACTTTCTTAAAATGCCACAGATGGCAAGAGAAAGGGCAAGGGCAGGGGGAGGGGCTGAGTGTAAATGAGTAGAAAGAAGTAATAACATTAACACAGATTAACATACTTTGATTCAAAATTTAAGAGGGCTATTACAAGCTAATTTCACTAAACACATTTAAATTCAGGCAGAATTGATAGCTTAATTAAATACTGGAGGGCGGGGGTGAAAAAGGGGGAACAAACTGAGTCAATGAAAAGAGGATGGAAGGGAAGAAAAGCAAAGGGAGGATTGTGTGGGGATGTTTCCAGCGACAGAGAAATGATGTGTTTACTGCGCTGTGTCTTCATTCACATTTAGCATGAAGGCAGAAACTTTCTTCAGAGATTTAGGGCTCCGTGCTCTGTCGTCCCAAAAAGCCAGCTGAAGTTTTTAGTTTCCTCGAGTGAAAGTCTGTTTTTCATGTTTGCGTCACAGTTTGAAGAGACGTGCAACTGAGCCTCTGTTTGTATCGACTGGTGCTCATTTTTGGCACAAAATTGTGTTTGTGGTTAAACCTGCTCAGACCAGCAACTTCATTAATTATTGAGATCTCCCTGCACAGGAACAAGATCTGTCAGAATCTGGAGGTAAATGATGTTCTGTGTTTTTCTAAACAAGCTATTACATCTAGAGGAGTGCAGCATTCTTAAGATCAGATCAGATCAGATTTGCTCAGACATTTTATCAGCAGGCTAAAAGCTACAAGATCCCTGGTTCGCATCCCGGCCTGGACATGGGATCTTTCTGTGTGGAGTTTGCATGTTCTCCCTGTGCATGCGAGGGCTTCCATTGGGTACTCCGACTTCCTCCCACAGTCCAAAAATTTGCTGAGGTTAGCTGGTGATTCTAAATTGTTGGTAGTAGCCCTGAGATAGACTGCCAACCCTTTGCCGAGTCGGCTGGGATAGGCTCCAGCACCCCCCTGCGACCCTAATGAGGATTAAGCGGTGGATATGGATGGATTTTCATCAAAAGCAAAAGTCAAAACTCTGAGCCAAAATATTTGTTTCTGATTTCTGAAGCAGGCTGCACAGTGGGCTTGGTGGTTAGCACTTTCGCCTTGCAGCTAGAAGATTCCAGTTCACGTCCCGGCTTTCCTGGAATCTTTCTGCATGGAGTTTGCATGTTCTCCCTGTGCATGTGTGGGTTTTCTGTGGGTACTCCGGCTTCCTCCCACAGTCCAAAAACATGCTGAGATTAATTGGTAACTCTAAATTGCCCGTAGGTGTGAATGGGAGTGTAATTGTTTGTCTCTGTATGTGGCCCTGTGATAGACTGGTGACCTGTCCATGGTGTCCCCTGCCTTAGACCTAATTTGACTGGGATAGGCTACAGCCCCCCGCGACCCTAATTAGGATTAAGCGGTGTATAGAAAATGCATGGATGATTTTTGAATCTTGCTCTGGCTCAACCTGCTGATTCTGTATTCCTCCAATAATGTATTCAGCCTTTCAGCCATGGTGGATCCAGCTGCATCTGTTTTACGTCATGTGGTCATCAAAATTGCAAAAGTTTGCTGGCTGAAGTGGAACATAAATCATCAGACACGGTGATCAATACACTTCTTCTTAGCCGGTGTCGCCTCTAGTCTCTGTGCCAGCTCAACAACTGGAAACAGGCTTCTTCAGGAAATTATATCCTTGTCTAAATTGTGTGGGGCAGGACACCGTGGACACAACATTTCAAATCTGCAGCCAGAGATCACATCACAGTGTAAAATGTGACTCATCCCACCTGTTTGCACCGGTTCTCCCACCTGTGCTCTGGACACTTAGCACTTGGCACCGAAACACGACCACACAGCCGGGCAGAAAATTGTCAGGAAATAACCAAACAGCTGGAGTCCTGTTTGTTGCAGTTGTTTCTTTTGACTTACACATCTAACTACATTAACTTACACACAGGAGGACAGCATAGATACTAAGGGAGGACCTCAGTAGCTGCATAATCTATTTAAATTAGTGGTGGGATGCGATTAAAAAATTTAATCTAATTAATTACAGGCTTTGTAATTAATTAACCGCAATTAATTGCAGTTCTGTCAAATAGCAATATTTGACACAATAAATGAAGTTTTTCAATTCAAATAAAATTGTGGTTGACAGTTGAATCAATGAATAGACATATACGTGTTTATAATTTAAAATTTATTCAAAAAAGAAAATGGGACATATAGAAAAAAGTGATTTTGATGACTTAAAGCCTGAATTTAGTTGTTTTTTCCACTGTATGGCACATAAAATCAGCATAAGTAGTTCAAGGAGCTTCAGAAAGTTGAAAATCCAGAGATTCATTCTGTTTTCATCTTTCCTGGGTCTGATAAATGGTGGAATTTTGATGGTTCTTTTTAAAGGAATATCAATTTTTATTTATGTAATTTTTTCATAAACAAAAATTTTATAATTAAGGTATTAAAAGAGATATTTTTGTTGTTTAGGTTATTCCTCCTCCAAGGAGGCAGAGCCTCAACGGAGTAAAAACTTAAACCACAAAAATGTTTCATTTCTATTTATCTGCATTTTTCATCTGTCTGCTACATTCACAGATTACTGCAAATCTAAGTGCAATTATAGCGACTTTATTCAACATTTTAAGACTTTCTGTAAACTCAAGCACTGTCTAGAAAAGTGGTCTATTATGGGATGGCTACACTGTTAGCCGTTAGCATGACTCGTAGCTAACGTTAGCTCTGGTGCTAACAGCAACATGTTTTACATTGAGGTGATGCCGTCAGCTTGAAGTGCTGCAGTGATCAGAAAACTCTTTGTTGTACAATTTACACACAACCAGGCTTTTATCCAAGCTGCCATCAGGAAGATTTTTAAAAGGAAAATTTCTGCTCAATCTCATCTTCCTTCACTGTTCACCAGTGCCTGACTTCACTCAGTACTTCCTGTGCTTCTTCTTCATGGCTACAAACAGACTTCAGGTTCATTACCGCCACCTACTGGGCTGGAGTGTTCATCAGCGTTACTGGTGTGGCAGAAATGAGGGAACTCAGGAGGCAGCAATCAATTACGTTAATATTTTAACGCGTTATTTTCACTGTAATCAATTAATCGAAATTAACGGGTTAAAGTCCCAGCCCTAATTTAAATATTATGCAGGGATCTTTTGCATGCCTCCATAACTAACCTGTTCAGTCAACAGTGAAAGTGGTTCCAAAAGTTTACAGCAGCATTCAATTTTTGTGTCTAATTGCATTTACATCTCAGCAGACGTCGCAGACCTGCCAGACTCGGCAACATGTCAAGAGTCGGAGCTCTAGAGCCCCAACAAATTCTTAATTTTTCATTTCTGACACACAGCTAATGTGGATCACTATCCCCCATTATCTCTGCATTATTTCCATGTTCTTCCTTAAATATACAAAACAAAGCTTTCAAAAGGTAGAAAGATCCGCTATAGAGTTCACCGTGCACAGCAAACATCTTACACACAGGCACATCTTCGGCTGCTCTGAAATTGCTTGAAAAATTGGAAAGGACAGTCATTAGCCTTCTCCAAATTGCTGCTCTGAATGTAGACGAAGCACATTATACAGTGCGCCTCTCTGCTAAATTGTCTCTTTACCTGACTGAAATAGGGCAGACTATTGTCCTAATATGAACAAGAAGATCCTTTTACAACATGCAGAGATGACCGTGATGTGCTACCTCTATTTTACATTAGTTTATGCAAGAACTGGACTGAAACTGAGAGTGTGTGACTGTGCTGATTGTGTATCTGTCGGTTTATTGTTTGATTCCCTGTGCAGGTGTTGGTAGCCCTGTGTCAACATTGGGCTTATAGTTTTCTACATCCAATGAAAAGTGTTTTTCTACCTCCCTTACTCCTGTTTTTACACGTGAAAGTGGGTTTTCCATCTGCTAATTAGGCTACATTTCATAGACAGAAAGTAAAAGCTGAGAGTAAGAGAGACTGAAAGTTCATTGCCGCTGATTTAGGACTCAGTAAAGAGAAGAAATTGATAAATTAAAAAAAAAAATAGCCAGTGCAGCTGTGCAATCTGGTAAATGACCTGACTGTTAAAGTTTCCCCATTCACCCCGCTAATGAAAGAGAGACAGAGCACAAGACATACAGAAAAAAATGTAAAAAAAATAAAATAAAATTATGTAATTGTAAAATTTGACCATCACAGATACAAGTTAAAGTAAAGTTGAATGGACTAAAAATTTGAGCCGGTGCTGAAAAGTGTGCTGAGGCCAGTCCTACATTCTGAGAAATATGCTCCTAAGAATACAGATAAAAATACATCTTACCTCATAATATTGCTAGGTGTTCTTCTCCCTCTGAGCGACATCAATATTCATACATTTTTTACTGCAAAATGTTCAACTGTCAACAGGAGTTGCAATGTCACACTGAGTATATAGAGACATTTTGTTTCCATCAATAGATGTGAAAATGTCCTTTTAATGCTACACATATATTATTATACATAGTGATCAGTAATGGAAATACGTATTTCACAGCTTTAGATAGATATAATCACTGTGCAAAAATAATGGAAAAATAAGCAAAATTTGCTCATAGCAAAGTCAAAAGTATATTCAAATACAGGGGGTCCATAATTTCCAAAAAATAAATCGGACATTACAATCCAACAGTTACTCAGTACTTGAGTAGTCTTTTCACCAAGTACTTTTTAACTCTTACTTGAGTAGTTTTTTGGATGACTACTTTTTACTTCTACTTGAGTGATATTATTTTGAAGTAGCGTTACTCTTACTTGAGTACAATTTTTGGCTACTCTACCCACCTCTGTCCATCCACCACAACCTCATGCCTCTATGCTTTGTAACAATGCCTCCTGACTTCCTTTTTTGTTCCTGCCATAATTACTTGGTTGCTGGAGGGCTTGGTCACCAAAAAATATATTTTGTCTGTGCCTTTTTTCTGCAATAATTCCCAAATAACACAGTAAAAATCTAACTTCTGATTTGGAAAAAAAAAAAAACAAAAACCCAAACTGAATCTGAATAATTCTGCTTTGTACAAGTGAGGGGGTTGGAAGCAGAGTAGTCTAATCCACAAAAGACACGAACTGAGTTTGATACAATTTCTGTAATATTTTATGGTCTCGAGTGCGTCTAACCCACCCCTCTAACCCCTCTAAAGTAGTCAAACCCACAACCCAAATACAGAGTTACAGTGGTGCTTCAAATGTTAGACCATTCTTGAAAATACAAAACTTTGAACCCATGTTTCTCAAAAACTACAGAAAGTGGGCTAGACCACTCTACTTCCAAACTCTTCAAATGATGTACAGTGAGGAATCCAACATCTGTGGACATAAAAATGTTCATATAACCTATGTAACCAATGGTCAATAAAAATCATTCATGTCAGAATACCTTTCGTAATTGTATGTGATGGCGTTTCACTTTTTAGAAAGCATGAGAATTTTTAAGTGTGCCTTAATCTCCACGTTACAGTAATACACAATAAGTGAGAGAGGGAGGCACATTGATAAAATATTTAGGTGCTATTGAGGCAGAAGACATCCCAAAGCACTGCCAAAAGAAATATAATTTTCTCTATTTTTGCAGTTTCGCCATATTTTCCTCCCTGTTGAGTTTAATGTAGACTACTTTTTGTTCCCCTCTCCAACATAGCATGTGTTAGTGATGCACTTTATGTAAAAGTTTTATGAAACACCTTATTCTGTTTACACTCACTGTGCCGAGACGTGGCTGCACAGTTAAAAGAGGTGCTGAGAATGACTCATCCCTCTTAAAAGTGTAGTGTGAGTGATGCATGAGCGTCACTCAAGTCAAAGTGAGAGTACCAGCGTGGAATATCGACCTTTAACATTTAAAGTTTCTTATTTGCTCAGTCATCCAACTTTAACTTGCATGCCTGGATGTGTGTTTAATGTCTGTTTTATGAGTCCGCATTGTGTGGATGTTCGCGCAGTTCTCCGTGTATGTTGTGCGCATGTGTGTGTGTGTGTGTTTGTGTGATGTAATTGCCGCTGACACATTAAGCTGTAGGGAACTGGCAGAGTCATGATGTGCAACCTCATATGGTGTGGAGGTGATGTGACAGATCCCAGTGCATACACACCATGCTGCGCACACAGAGACGCACATGGACACACACGTGCACACACACACATGCACACACAGTACAATGTGTCACAGGGCTGTCATAATATCCTGCTTAGATGTGCATCTCCTGCGCTGCTGTGCCACTGAGTGAAGCTCTATTTTTAGATCCTGTTGATTGTTTTCCTTAAACTCCTCACGATGTGGAGAATTTAATTGGTGGTGTCCAAAGGTCAGTTCATATAGTTAAATACTATTAAAATTAACGTGCTGCTGAAGTTTACAAAACATCTATTTATTTATTTATTTATTTTTAACATAATATGCTGTGTTCAACATCACATCAAGTAATTTTTTTTTGTAATGGTTATGAAATATTACTTTTTCTGGAAAATTTTCTCAGCTTAATTGTTAAATGTGTTTTGCCCTTGTTTTTGGATCGTACCAGTACCATTGAGGGGAGTCTGCAGCCAGCCACAGAACCAGTTGCCTAACCATATTATGTATTATATAGTGCATCTGACCATGGTGTAATTTATCAGCTGCACTTTATGTTTGGCATTAATAAAATGCTTTGGGTAATATAGCCATTCACTGATTTATTTATTCATTTTTAGCCTACAGGATACATATTTGAGGATTTGTATCTTTACACACACTAACAGACCCCCAGAAAGGTTTGTAGGCTGCTGATCCAGCTTATGTTGCATCAGAACAACAACAGCAACACACTGGCCTATGATGTCAGTCTATGAGTCACATTCACACACACCCATAAACCCTCACAAACTAGGATAGCTGATAAATTATTTCATGGTCAGATGCACAATTTACTACATATATGATGCGACTGTGCTACTGGATACATGGCAGGCTGCAGACCAAAGGTCCAACTACAAGCCCAAAACACAGAAGTGGGATATAAATTTTAAAAGTAATTATCCATCCATCCATTATATATACACCACTTAATCCTCATTAGGGTCGCAGCGGGGCTGGAGCTTATCCCAGCTGCTTTAGGGTGAAGCCAGGGGACAGACCTACATATAGAGACAAACAATCACACTCGCATTCTCACCTACAGACAATTTAGAGTTACCAGTTAACCTGAGCGTGTTTTTGGCCTGTGGGAGGAAGCCAGAGTACCTGGAGAAAACCCACGCATGCACAGGGAGAACATACAAACTCCATGCAGAAAGATCCTGGGAAGGCGTGGATGCAAACCGGGGATCTTGTAGCTCTTTTTCTGTAACTTTTTTATATGTCTTGCACCACCGTTAAGACTTGCAGAACTGTATTAATGCTCTAAAGCCTTTATTTCCTCTGTTCTCCATTAATGCTTACTCTGACACTTCAGCTTGCTTGTCCGCAAGCTGGGCTCCAATCACAGCATTACAGTCCTTTTTTTAATCTGTGCAAGTGAAGAAGAAAGATAATTGGAAACAATTGAGGAGAAAGTAAAAGGCACGGAGGCGAACATGGTTGGGAGATGTCGGTGTAGGAAAATGTTGGCTTTTATCGCTGGGAGACAAAAGAGTGATATCAAACATAATGATGTGCACAACTGCTGTCACACACCCTCAGACAAACACACATTCCAATAGGGGTAATGATTATGCAGCTTATCAGTTTGCAGTTTCTCAGAGAAGGCAATAACAAAGCTGGAACGTTAATTAAGCCATTAGAAATCAAACTGTCAGATTCTGACATGCTCACTTTATCCCCCCTCTCTTCGTCACGCTCGCTGTCTCTCACACACATTTGTGCTTCTAGCTTTATGAGGACCCTCTGTGACAAAAAGCAGCGGTTTACCCCTTACCTTAACATTACCATCACAACCAAATGCCCCAGCCTAAACCTGATTTTAAACTGAAGCCTAAACCTGATTCAGGACTCCAGCAGACATATTGTTTGGTCCAGTAATTGCCCTTTCAAGGTCTGTTCCGTGGTTTCAACCTCAAACTGGTTCTCACAGCCTACATTAGATGTCCACACACACACACACACACACACACACACACACACACACACACACACACACACACACACACACACACACACACACACACACACACACACACACACACACACACACACACACACACACACACATTTGTTTAACACATTTTTTTAAAAACCAAAAATCAATTAGAGGGGGCTTTGTATTATTCTGCTGCAATTTCAAGCTGCACCTAAAATTGTAACAGCAGAACAAATCAGTTCCCTGCTCCCTTCTGTTTGCTCCCTGCCTTATCATTGTTTCTCTCACTGTTTCTGCTCAGTTTAAATGCTAATGTATGCAACACTCCATTTTTTTATTCCAGCAGCACTTTCAGGTCTGTTGTGTTTTTGTACTGTGCTTCCCACAGATCACTTGTCAATCAAGTTGCGGGGCTGGTACAGTGACAAACACACCACCTCCTATGAAAAAAAAGAAAAAGGGATGACAAGCCTACATTATAGAGGTAATACAACAAGACAGGAAAAAAAAAGAAAAACAGTTGAGTGGGCGTGCGCTTACTATAATGGAATGCAATTTAGTTGAGATCAAATATATAAATTAATTATTATATTACATTCAGTCAATAAAAAGGAATGGATGATTACCTTTGCTGCATTTTACATGTAATGTTGGCAGAAATGATATCAAGAGCACATTGTCATTCTGCAGCCATGTTGAGCTTCAGTGCACATGATCAATGTGTGTATAAGAGTGCACAAAACCAACGCAAAACCCTGGAAATTACATTTCTATACTCAGATTATATTCAGATGCAACATCGTCACTGAGGTCAGAAAAAGTCGCACAATATTCTTATACCAAAAACACTCTTGTCTGTGAAATGGTTTAAGCTTAGGAGAAGATTGTGGCTTTCATTACATATAAATAAAAGTGTGACCAAGACCTTTCCCCAACATTAACCATGTCGAACTAAAATAAACTGAAATATATAAAGTGACTATAAGTGGATGATATACTGCAACATCAGATGCTTTGGCAGAAAAATATATGTTGTCAATGTATTTATAACTAATTTACACTGATCAGACACACTCCATGGCAACAGTAGCCTCCTCTAGCAGGACAATGCACTCTGCCTCTGCAAAAACTACTTAAAATGACTCAAGAAACATGACCAAGAGCTCAAGATGTTGACCCAATCTCATAACTCCCCAAATCCCAACTGAGCACCGGAACAATCCTAGTCCATGGCAACCCGCAACACCTAAAGAATCTGTGACCCATTTCCTGATGAAAGGCACCAAAGGACACTCCTAGAGGTTCTGTGTTCTGTTTGAGCAGCATGAGAAAAACCTACACAAGATTATACACTGATTTGCTGGTGGAAGTGGTATTGCCACTGGAAAACAACCCTTCCTATTGATAAAGCATGATCTGGTTGCCATTAAGGGCTGCACAGTGGCATGGTGGTTAGCACCTTTGCCTTGCAGCTAGAAGATCCCTGGTTCGCATCCCGGCCTTCCCAGAATCCTTCTGCATGGAGTTTGCATGTTCTTCCTGTGCATGTGTGGGTTTTCTCTGGGCGCTCTGGCTTCCTCCCACAGTCCAAAAATATGCTGAGATTAATTGACCATTCTAAACTGGGCGTGGTGTGAATGTGAGTGTGATTGTTTGTCTGTATATGTAGCCCTGCGATAGACCTGTCCAGGGTGTCCCCTGCCTTATGACCTTAATGAGGATTAAGCGGTGTATAGATAATGGATGGATGGATGGTTGCCATTATATTCCAATCAAAACATACACTGACTGTCTAAACAAAAGTCACACATTCTAATATATTTTGAACTGCCTTTAGCTTTGAGTATGGCACAGATTCACTGTGGCATCGTTTCGATAAACTTCTGCAGTGTCACAGCATTTATTTCTGTCCAGAGTTGGATTAATTTTCTGCCAGGATCTTGCATTGATGATGGGGGGAGTCGGACCACTGCGCAGAGTCTTCTCCAGCACACCCCAAGATTCTAAATGGGAATGAGATCTGGATTCTGTAGTGGTCAATCCATGTGTAAAGATGATGTCTCATGCTCCCTGAACTACTCCTTTTGCATTGTGCATGTTGAAATGCTCTTGCTTTCACTTTTTTAACATAGTCATGAGTTGTACTATTGATTTCTTATGTGATATCATCAAACGTTGAAGTGATCCCCGATCACGCTCATCCAAGAGTTTGTCCCGACCACATTTGTTCCTCGAAGATGATGTTTCACCACTATTCTTCCAGCTTTCAATAATGTGTTGGATGGTTCTTAACCTGATTTTAGCAGTTTCAGAAATCTCCTTAGTTGTTTTCTTTGCTTGATGCAGGCCAATAATTTGACCCTTCTGAAACAGATGAACATTCTGGCCACGACAACAGGATGTGTCTTCCAACATGGTTGTTTAAGAATGAGAAGCTCCACACTGCATCAGCTAGGGTTAAATAAGTTGTTTCCAGCTGAAACAAATACATCACTGCAGTAATAATTAAATGGAAGTCTCTTACCTATTTGTTTAGTCAAATCCAGGGAGGGACTTTTTTTTGGATAGGCAGCGTATTTGCAACTGCGGTTTAGTAGTAAAAATATTATATTTAGAAGACAGAGTCACTAAAACACACTGCTCTGCTTTCATTGTTTCCTTACTTCAATGACTAGATGGCTTGAATACAAACAACCTGCATAAAGTGAGTTCTGGCTTAGTTCAAGTTTTGACATGAAAGGAGAAGACAGTTGTCTTATCACCTGCAAATTTTATGAAAAGACCAAAACCAACAATGTGCTTTGTCTGTGTCACAACTGGTTTTGATTTTATTTATTTGGATTTTCCACTAGCATTCAGTCCATTCATTCTCACAGAAAAATAACAATGAAGAAAAAGCCTCAGTGATTTCCTTACACCAGCTGTGTGCTGAAGGAAACGTTATTCACAGTTAAGTAAATGGTGTGTTTGTTGAGGAGTATTTTCATGTGCTGACTAGTACACATTTGGTGTGCTGGTAAGCATTTACAGCAGCGGGACAGTGTGTGTGGGATCGTCTCAAAATAAACAAAAGGGCCCATATTTGTTGTAATGGGGGAACATTACCCAGTGCAACATTGGGGCTCACTGATGTGTTTTTAATAGTTTCTTGACAATAATGGAAGACAATAGCGGTGATAAATAAAATGCATGTTGGTAGAGTTGATTCACCGTGGGTTCTGGTCTTTTAATAGGTTTTATTTACAAATAGAAATGCAAATGATGTTATCGGTTTGTGATTTAAAGCTTATAGAATTAGGTGTGGAGTGAACACCAAACAGAACAAGCTAAGGAAAAAAAAGATAATGAATCAAATTCCAGAAAAGGAGAACTTTGAACCTTATCCTGACCCTCTGTGTCTTTTCATCTACTTCCTTTGCTGCCTTACTTCCCTCCACCTCTCATCTTCCCTCCTGTTATCCCGTTTGGTCCAGTAATTGCACTGATTACTGCTGCTGTTACAAGTAAAGGATCTTAGTGTCTTTGGATTATTTAGTGAGGTCTCCTCTGTGTTCCACGCTGCCTTCACACAGAGGATTTACTGTCTGTGTGTACATCCAAGCACACATCCCAAAGGCATTTCAGCTAAAAGTCTTTTTTTGTTTCTTTTAGACATATCAGACCTTTGGTTGACACTGCATGTCTGAGCTTTATATTCATTTGAAATAAAAGGATAAAATATGAATGGTAGGCTCAGTATTGTGGCAGCAGACGATGACTCAGATCGTGTGTGTGTCTGTAAGCGTCCTTGCCAAGGTCTCGCCAGGCTTGGCATAGAAAAAAGGGAGGTAAGACGGCACTTCAAAGGGAACAAGAGTGACAACAAGCGAGCGAAAGAAAAGAAATGAAGACGTTATGAAAGAGGGACATGAAAGTGCTTGAGTGCTTTGTGATGTGTCCGTCATTCGCAGAGGTCACTGTGGTCTGACCAATTAGCATGCAAGAGAAAACTTCAGAATGTCACAAGGAAAAATTAACAAGTGAGAGACATATTGCTGATATAAAGAAGCAACCTGACCATTTTTCTGTACCATCCCACTTATTTCAACACCTAAAACAGAGCTTGGGGTGTCAAATATGCATAATGCTACAAAAAAAAAAAAGACTGTGTGCACATTGCATACTAGGACAAGTGCTGGACAAGTGAGTCGCGAACTGAAAAAGTAGTCATTGCACACTGAATCAGAGCTTCTAAAATGTTTCTTTTCACTGCTGAGACCAACTAAAAAGATGTCCACATCTCCTAAACAAACTGGACACACACAAACAGTGTGTATGTCTAAAAAGTTTAATTAAATAGTGTGCATTTGTTAGTTTCGTAGCACTTCAATTCTTTTCACTTTTGTTTGTTCTGCTTGCACGTTTGCTGGTCTGGCACGGTGCAAAAGTCTGTGGAGAACCAATCCAATAAGATGGAGCTGCACCCCAGAAGAAGCATGCAGGAGAACGAACAGATGCTCCTGATCTCCTGAGATGAAGATGGTGATGTAAGGGTCGTACAGGTAATAACAGAGCCTGCACTCGGCCTGCAGCTCAGGTGAGGAACTGGTGTCAATGACGGCTTTCCTCTGCTTTCCCTTTAGCGTACAGCGTAAGAAGAGGATTATGCTACCGTTTCAATTTTCTGCCCTGTCTTCTTTGCAAGATCGATTCTGTCTCCGAGGAACACAGACAAGTAGATGAAATTTTTATCTTTCCCTCTTTCAGACGCATGCGAACTCTCACTCTGCTTTTCTGCCCCCAGACTCACGACAAATATAAAACAACTGGAGGGGATTTGCATTTGTATAAGTCTGTATCTCCCACCTAATACTAACAGAGAGGAGGGGAAGGATACCCAGAAGAGATGCAGATGCAGGGTAACATAAATATATGCATAGCAACCTACCTGAGATTGCCTAACAACAGAATCATTCCAGTGCGTGCACTTCTCACTTTCTTCTAACTCCTGCATCACCATTACAACAGCAGTGTAGAAAAGACTCTTTAAATAGAGGTAATGAAGACATATTTGGAAAGGAAACTACTACAAACAGAACACACTGTACATGTTAGTAAGTCTAATGGCGCATGTCATGAATGAGTGAGTTCAAAAATGAAACAGGACGTTACTGTATGTTGTTGCACTTTTGTCAGAGTTGTTCCAGGATGCTTTTGGTTTAAGTGCTTGTGCACAGTAGTTCTGGTTTGATCAGTCTACAACTGTAGACAACCACACTGTTGGCTCTTCTACAGACTCAAAGTCCTCAAAGTTCCATATATAAAGAAATCAAAAACAAGTAAAATATATATATGTCTGACATATACAACTGATTGCTTATGGTCCCATTTTTTAACAAATTATTCGAAGCACTGTAAGTTGGAAAACAATGTTATGTTGGAACCACTTTCACCTGTCATTGACCATAAATGCAAAAAACTTAATTTCAATATTTTTTTCTCATCAAGTGTACCTCTGACTGGCACCATACTCTACAGCTTTAAATCTTCTATTGGTGCCAATCACACAGGATTAAAATCAGCCTCCTGGAGTGAAAATTAAAGGGTTTATGGTTGGTGGAAAATCAGAATAGAAAATGGAGATTTTTTTGACTAAATTTGCACCATCATATAACTGTTTTGTATTATTCTATCAAAACTGGGTTGTACCATTGAACACCATATGTAGAAATCAATGAGCCTGCAAAATTCCAGGATTCTAGCTTGAACTTCAAACATTACTCCCAAGATTGGTGCAAAGAAAACACTGCAAAAATCGACACGACCCCACCTTCTTTAAGAGTATTTAATTAAATAACTAATGTTACCCATGACCCCAGATTTTGCACATTTTATTTAAGAAAATAAACATGCACAGATAAAGAAAAAAATCAAACATGAGATGCTCAGGTGTGAACTTTGTTTAAAATTTGGTGAACCAAATTGGAGGTGGTAATGACCATACTGTATTCTCAGATTCCATCCATCCATTAGCTGTATATCACTTAATCCTCATTAGGGTCGCAGGCGGGCTGGATTCTACCCCAGCTGACTGAGGGTGAAGGCAGGCGACACCCTGGACAGGTTGCCAGTCTATTGTAGGGCTGCATAGAGACAAACAATCACACTTGCATTCACACCTACAGACAATTTAGAGTTACCAATTAACCTCAGTATGTTTTTGGACTGTGGGAGGAAGCTGGAGTACCCAGAGAAAACCCACACATGCACAGGGAGAACATGCAAACTCCATGCAGAAAGATCCCGGGAAGGCAGAAAAGCGGACATGTGAACTGGGGTTCTTCTAGCTGCAAGACAAAAGTGCTAACCACCAAGCCACTGTGCAGCCCTGTTCTCAGACTCTCTTTTTAAAAAATGTTTCTCAAGAACTGATCTTCCAAACAACATCACACTCAAAGCAGGACTTCCTTGCATCTCCAGCAAAGCACCTGCTAAGTGTGAAGTAGATCAGATGTTGGTTGTTGAGAGAAGCAAAGAACACCCTCTGACATAGACACACACTGACACTCCTTGTATTAGTTGTATTATAAAGAAAGAAAGACGTTGAAAATGTTCCAAAGGAAGATCATTTCATTCTCAATTCTTGAAGGTGATTTTTCACATGAGCACTTTGGCAACACTTCAGGTGATGAGAGGTTATTGCTTTGTTGTCTTGTGCTCAGGTACAGGAACTAACTTAAACACTGTAATAAAACCAGACTTAGCTCTTTGAGGCAGAAGACAAAATGCACTGTAAAGAGATTGATGTTGAGATTTAAAGCTTGTTTCTGATCCACAGCAGTTGCAGTTATTAAATATTATACTGGCCTGATAGTGTAAGTCTATGTTGCTTATATTCTGTTGTCATCATAAAGGTGTTAAGACACCAGTTTGCTATATTAGTTTTACAGCTTTGTGCAGACAGATCAATACGTCAAGCCATTTTTTTTAGATTCAATGATGTCGTGTTCAGAATTGAATGAGCAAAGATGTTTAGAAAATGAGCTTTAACATAAACGGAGCGGTGACTGATAAGAATGTCATGGGTTTTTTCAGGTACTTTATGCAGCTTGGTCACGGACCAAAGTACTTAACAGTCTCCTGATGCTGCTATAGACAAAGAGTCAAGAGGCTGACAAAGTCATTACAGTAGCATAAGTCAGCTTGAAACCATGAAGGTCCTTGCAAAATTTCACTGCAATGAATCAGAGATGTTTTGCTATTTAGCCACTTTAGCAGCATGGCTAGAAAGCAATGACTATATACTTTATTTAACTTCTGTTTTAAATGTATTCCAAGTAAATTATTAAAGCGGCATCATTTTCATATTTATCAGATTTTAAAAAACATTTAAGTGTTTTCTGTCACTATGGCAGATATTCCTTTCTGGTGTCCTGAAATGAACTTGGATCGTGTATATGACCTGGCAAAAGAACCCACTTGTGTAAAACAAGTACTATCTTTCAAAATTTTAAAGCCAGTTGCATTAGACATATAGCGGATGCAAAGACGCGAAAAGTCCCTGGTGTAATTTCTTCCTCACAAACTTTTTTTTTTTTTTTGCATGTCTTTACCCGCATTTTCTGTCCCTCTCTGATGCTCCTTTGAAATGAAGGCATGGGGATAGCCATGAAAAATATTTCACCTTTCATTTACTGTGGCAATAAATGACTGAAAGATAATTGATTTGATTATTTGAATACATATTGTTGCTCAGTTTACAATTTTTTCATGCCATAAACAGAGCTTTCACAGGGAGTTCTTGACAATCTAAACACAGATGTGCCATTATTCTCTGGTCATATGGTTATATTCATTGTGCTCCATTTCCCCTTTAAAGCTGCAGTAGGTAGAAATCTGTAAAAGAACAAAACAGCCAGAATGTGAAGCCATGCTGTCCCATTTTAAGGTCCTGCAACTAACATATTATGCCTCCACATCCTGCTGTTAGAGTTGACATTTTTGACATATTATCTCATCTGATCAGTGGAAAACCCCAGTGATTTGCTGAAATGTCCCATCACAGGAAAAAAGTTCTGAAGCCTGAAAACACAGCCAGGATGAGATGCAGAAGTCTCCTCCCAAACCACCTGAATTACAATACACTGAAAGGCTCTTCTGGAATTTTTGCTCAATTATTCAAAAAGAAAGGCCTTGGAAATGAATGGAGGTAGCAGAAATTAACACAAAAGTCTTAAAAGAGTGTGTTTGATTTTGCATACATTAAATAACTTTTAAAAAGTGATCACGGGGCACAGAGTGGAAACAGGAAGGAAATAAAGACATTAACCAATGTAGTGGAAACACCTATTAAACTCGCTCTAATGACCAGGTACAGACAGCAGGTAAATACACACTGGGAACTGATTAGGGAAACAGGTAGGGTGAGGAGTCAGGAAATGGGAAGTCTGAGAACACTGTAAAAACAATGCTGACACAGAGTATGTAGCATTAGGACTACTGGTCTGCTCTGACCTCTTTGTTCTTTCCTAACTTTAGAAAACGCACACTCATCTGGGTCATTGTGCCTTCACTTTTTGGTCACAGCAAAAAAAATGTAATCAGAAAACAAGAAAAGCACTCAGAGAGCGCGATACTCTGCCAAGGCTGCTCAGGTGTTGTATCATATCAGAGGGATGAAATCTTTAATAAAAAATGACCTTGCACTGAGCTTAGGGTTATGCATGTGTATGTTATGTCTGGATATCGAATCACATGACCTAAATATGTCACGAGCGGCAGGAATTGATGGGACTTGGAAACACCCCCACAATTTAATCAATTGTTCCTTGTATCATTTCCGATGAATAAGTCCCGATAAGTGCGCAGCGGTCGATTTTTAGCAGGATCGCAATCATGTGATCCTCAGCAGACAGCTGATGTAGTGCTCACTTGTCATATTTACAGTGATGTCATGCCACTATCTTGCAATGATACGGAAATCCTGGTCCACATCACCGCTAAAATCTAATCAGTTGGTCCTTGTGTCATTTCTGACCTTCCCTGAAAATTTCATCCAAATCTGTCAGTTGCTAACAGGCAGACAAACAGACGGATAAACGTAGAGTCAGGAGACAATCATCCTGACTCTGCTGCATTCCTTGGAAAAGTAAAAATGCTAACAATGAACACTGAATAACTGCACTTTATGCACTTTGAATAAAAGTAGAGAATCAAGAATCTTTTATAAACTTTTATTAACATTAGCAAGAGCAAAGTGTTTTGCCTGGGGCTTCATTAGGCTAATGCTTATGGCG
Source organism: Amphiprion ocellaris (assembly GCF_022539595.1). NCBI lineage: Eukaryota > Metazoa > Chordata > Actinopteri > Pomacentridae > Amphiprion > Amphiprion ocellaris. The sequence continues at coordinate 27,369,061 of NC_072784.1, read as the reverse complement.
ATGTTACTGACGAGTCATTAGTGATTTTATTTTATACTCATTTTAGTTCATCTCAGTTATACCACTTGTTTATCTGTAGTACATACAAAGAGTTTTAAATGTTTTCTTGTCCAGCCTGAGGGAAAGTTTTATATGCCTTCATTTACTCTCCTGCGGACATGTACATAATTGAGTTGTTGTTATTGCACTTCTTTAAAGTCTGTCGAGTCTGCTTGGAGGACATGTTCCATACATGCAAAGTAGTATACATCTAAATGTTCATGCATGCAGTCTACCATGACTACACATCACTCAGCAGCAGGCAGGAGAGTCCTGCGGGGGATCATCAACACCGCCCAGAGGATCATCAGCTGCCCGCTGCCTTCTCTGGAGGACTTATTCAACCCTCACTGCCTCAGAAGAGCAGCAAACATTCTCAAGGATCAATCCCATCCTCAACACCATCTGTTTGACCTGCTACCCTCAGGTGAGCGCTTCAGGCCCATTACATCATGGACAAACAGACTGAAAAACAGCTTCAGAGAACTGAACTCTGCCAAACACTTTCACCAACTGTCTGGACCTGAGTCCCTACCAGAAACTTGACTGCCACCTTGTATACATTGTATTTATTCACTAAAACTACTCGTGTTTACATATGTTTACACACAACTACACTTTGCATGTCATTTTTGTGCAACGTAAGCCATCTTTTTATGTACACAATTAGCAATGTGCACCATCAGTTACTGTTTTTATAATTCCTAATACATCAATTAAACTATCTTTAGAAGAATTAACTATGCCACTGTTCATAGATACACTTGCACATACTACTTCTTGTTCAACTAGATGTTACATTTTATATTTGCAGATTTCTTATTGCTCTTAAAAACCATTTGTATTATATTTGATACATGAGTTTCTGAGACCTCTATCTCATCAACATGATAAATAGCTTCCTTAAAAATCTGTTGTATATAACCTGATATATGTATTCTGACCCCTTGTAGATTATCATTCCACTGTAGGCAGCTGAAGTTGTATATTACCCCTTTTCAGAATGGCTACTCTCATGAAATCATCCACACACTTTTTTTTCAGGAAAATCATTGCTAATTTTCAAGAAGTAATGGTAAAACTACCATCTAAATTGCTACAATTGTTTAAAATAAATATTTTCTGCATTGAAAGAATGTATATTTATGAAGTAATTCATTGTTTATATTTCAATTAACTCATGTCATAATGTGATAAAAATTTGATATTCCAGGTATATAATATGCATGAAACGTCATGTACCATTTTTGTAATGTAATCTACACTAAATTACAAAATACAAACACACACTATTTTGATGACTTAATAAACTTAATTGATGAATGACATGCCAGCTTTAAATGCCTTTAGGCATAGTTGCTATACTATATTGACCAATTTTTAGATGCCAAAAAGACTAGAGGAAGAAGAGAGAAAAAGAAATAACATTGAAAATGTCATCAGCGAGATACTGGATGGCAACACAAATGCCATGGAGCAGTTAGCAGATGATGAGGATGAGGAGGAGATAGAGCAGCAAAGTAACACAATTGTCTGAACGAGTGAATGCACTGGCAGGATCGCTGACTAATTTCAATTCAACACTGTACGATGGCCTTAAAGAAAGTTTTCTATTGTATTCTAAACTGCTGAGCATGTGCATGCACTTGTAACTGATGAAAAATGCCATTTGCATCCAGCAGATCATATTCATGAATATGGGAAGTACAACACTGGCTTTAAGTTGTGTTAATGCTGACAAAGAGGAATACATTGACACATATAGACTGCATGCATTCAACCATGATAGTCTTTTCAAATTTGCTTTCATGCACCACACAGATCTGCAGCATACACACACTTTCCCTTGTTCTGTAAAAGATGCCTCGCCCAGTCTAAGCAGCCATATCATGCCATCGCTGCCTTTGATATGGTAAGCAGGCCGCCACTACAAAAGCAAGCTTCGTCAGATGAAACACACACCACCATTACTGGTAAAACACGAGCCAAACAGGAAAGAACATGGTGAAGAGGAAAATAAAAATGGACATGGAGGGAGCGGGGAGGAACTGGAGCAGGAGGCTGAGAGGCCTGGAGGTAGGGAGGGAAGAAGGGGGAGATGACAGAGAAAGACGAAAGGGACAGGAGTGGAAAAACGCAAGCAAGGGAGGGAAGGTGGAGGCAAAAATGAGTTAGGCCATGGCATAAAAGCAGACCATACAAGGTTAGTTATCTCCCAAAGCACCTGGTTTGGAATAAAGTGCACAGAGAGAGAGGGGAGAAGGAGAGAGATAGAAGGGAGAAGGGAAAATATATAGGTTTGTGGATTTGAGTACAAAAACAGAAATCTTGTGAGAATTTGCATAGAACTAAATGACTACAGGAATATAAAAAAAAACAAAAAAACAGACGCAGAAATGAGCTCAGGAAGATGAAAAAGTTATTAGTTTTCATGTATATATATTACTGTCGTTTACATCACTTAAAAAGGCATCTTAAAATTAACATCTGTACTTCCTTTGAACTCACAGAAAGTTTTTTTTTTTTTTTAAGCAGTGTAATGGCAACAGAAACAAATTGTGATGACTGCATTCACATAATTCGATTTCATGCTATTATAGTAAACTTGTTGAGACAACAGTTGCTCATTTACACATCCAGGAATTACAGAACAACATCATCATTACTTTCTTGCCATCTGATAAATGTCCAATATTTACTCTCCTTTAGCTCTTTTTTTTGTCTCCACCGGGATCTCCATTAACTTTTGTGGTAAATACCCACTGCTAAAAGTTCCACTGACTGGCTAGTTGATCACCATATTGGTTTTGTTGTATTTTGGAAGTTTTTAAGATTAAAAACAGCTGTATGTTGCAACCAAAATGAATCAGAGAGCAGCAAGACTGAACCCCAACAATACACTTTTGGACCAGACAGCTAAACAATGACCTCGAACACACTATAAAGCACCACAACTCCAAGCTGGTAATTCTGTGGAGATCCGTCACCATTAGACACAATGTTCACATTGTCCTATGTTTTGACACTGCAAATTTGATATATTTTTATTGTAAAATATTGATTATGGTTGCCTTAAGTGATGCTGGAACTGCCAGCACTCTTAGCTAATGCAAATCCCCGTTTGTTCCTCAGAAGATGGAAGATTAATATATAAGCCGAATTAAAGTAAATGTATTCTGTGCGACTTACCATTCTTTTGGTCGCAATGAATCCTTAGTCTAGAGAGATGAAACTCCTCTAAAGATGATAATTCAAGAAGACTAAAAGGAGCGCTTCAGACATTTTTGTAGGGTTATGCTCAAAAATGGATGAAAGTGAAAAAAGATACCTTCTATTGTGTGTTATAGAGGATGTATTCAGCTACTATAGCACTTTTTTCTCAGCTCGGAATTCAGCCTGCAGGACTGAAAACATTAAGATAAGGCAAAACAATAAATGCGTTGTAAGATTTTATAACTTGCCAGGACTCAGAAACTCTGTTACTGACTTTGCTGAAAGTTCGCAAGGTGATGCTGCAAAATGATAAAGTGCTGTAACTGTAATGTGGATTCAACCAGTTTGAGGGAACCTTGCACTCTTCCACTGTGGAAGCGAGCTGCACTGCGATCATGCAAATTTCCAGGGTGGGAAACTTGGAAAGATAACGAATAATGAAAAGACGGAATGAGCAACTGAAGCCAGTGGAAGTGGCTGTATCTGTAGCCAAAGAGATTAACAGGAGAGACTGTGTACAGTATGGGAAGAGCAAAGGAGGGATGAAAGAGAGAAGGTTAGGTAGGTATGTGACCATGAGATACAACACAAGGTCTGGTTATCTCCTAAAACACCTGGTAAAGAGGCATAAATAATGTAAAGCTGACAGCACAGAATATAAATTGAACTTCTAATACGCAGAGGCTAAAAGGGGAGGAGGAATGTGGAGGGAGTGTGTGTGGAGGGGTGTATGTGTCTAAGAAGACTTTTCTATTAAACCCAAAGGTTGAGAAACAAAAATAAGCATTTGTATGATCTTTAACATCATTACTGATCATTGTTTAGCCGTAAGTTGCCCTCAAACACCCTGTTTCCAGACAACATGCCTGATCTTGTAATGAGTGACATGAACTTCATTGTCATATGGAAGAAACTATTCTTGTTTTAACTTTTCTGCTAATATTTCCAGAATCCCTCTTTTACCAGGCCTGTCAAAGGTGTAATATCAAAATAACTACGTTTGGAGGACGTCCAGACCAAATATGCAACTTGTGAAATACATTATGTACAACTTGGCATCAGCTAAAAGACTAATATTCCTGAGGACAGAACAAACACTGCATATTTTATCCTAAAGATGGTGCTTCAAAAAAAAAAACCAGAAAAATCCCTACATCTTGAAATCAAAGTTTAAAAAAAAAGCTTACATTAGCATTTCTGAGCTGATTTTACTGTTTTTTTTTTTTTTTTTAGTCTATGTACCTTAATTGTGTCAAGATCTTTTCCGCACAACCAATAAAACATCTCAAGATCTCAAAAGCAACTAAAAAGATTAATAGTAAAAGGAGAAAGTCCTGTAGACTCACTCTTCTTCACTGACATTATAAAGCAGACTGAATAAAACAGGATCATCATACAAGACATGGCACCCTTTGAAAATGTGACTTTACTTGTTGTCAACTGGAGGGAAGGCAGCACTTCTTTGGAAAATCACTGCTGGAGTGAAGTGAACATCACAAATTCATGCTGTTAAAATATTAAGTGGGTACTCCAGTAATTTAGTTCTGTACTTTTACAAAGTTTGGGGACTCACCAGGACATAAATGATACAGAGCAAAGGCCGCCTATCTCAAGTTCAAGTCCCAGTGGACTAATTATTTGGACAAACTCTGCATCCTACACTTCACATGATACAACCTGATGAATTCCCTTGTCCATATCCATATCTACGGTTTGTCTTACTCCCTCTGTGTCTAAATCTGTGGTCTCCAGTACAGTTTCTCACAAATACAACATGATCAGGATTATTTTGTCAGACTTGACACAATTCATCACACAACTATTTTGTTTGTAGTTTTCCCAATGATGTATAAAGACTCCGATTGCACTCCTAACATGTCACAAACTGCACCTTGTGAGGATCCTTTGGTATCACATTTGAACACACTGAGTGCCCTTTAGCATCATTTCTGCAATATGGATCATAGCTTAGATAATATACGGTAATGCAACATAGGACTAGAAAAGCACTGAGAGCACAGTAAGGCTGCTCATTCCCCCATACGGCATTGTCAGAAATGCAGCATTTTTTTTGCTCTGCCCAGGAACATGGCGGAGTTATGTGACGATCAGCATACGTTTGTCTGTTTGTCTGTGTGCAACATTATTCAAAAACGGATTTGGATGAAATTTTCAGGGAAGGTCAGAAATGACACAAGGACCACCTGATTAGATTTTGGCAGTGATGCGGCTCATACTCTGCATCCACGATTTGCTTTAAAATTTCTGTATCATTGCGAGATGGTGGCATGGCATCACTGTAATTATAACAAGTGAATGCTACATCAGCTGCCTGCTGACGATCACATAACTGTGATCTTACTACAAATTCACCGCTGTGGACTTATTGGGACTTAACTGTCTGTAATCATACAACGACTAAGCAGCCTTGGTGGAGTACTGCCCTCTCTGGGAGCTATTCATGTTTTAGAAGCGCAGCATTTGTAATAGTTATTGTTTTAGGGGCTAAGCCAATGCTTTAAGTCACTGAGAGCATCCAACCGGGAATCATAAAAATGTAATTGATGCGCTTAATAACCATACTCATGAATGAAAGTCCAACTCGTTTTAACTTGCCTTGAACACAGTGTCTTCATTCGTTTCTCAAAAAACTCCAAAGTGCATAAATTCCCATTCCCAATTTCAGCATTCGGCATTCAGTGTACAGCGGTCCCCGTTTGGCGTTTAGCGGCCAAAAACTGATTTGTCCCTTCCGGCTGGAAACCCTGCCTAGCCACAAAGGTTCCTACCTTAAATAGGTAAAATCGACAATCAGTTAATTACGAGTGAAACCCACTGACACCAATAGAATTACAGAGCAATTTCAAATCTGCTCCTACAGTTATTGATGATCAGAAATCACAGCAACATAGAATGTGGCCATTTAATATAGATCTAACCACAAAAAAATGACTTGCGCTGAGCACAGGCCTGTGTTATGCATGTGTACATTATGTACAGATATCGAATCACATGACCTAAATATGTAGTGGGCAGCAGGAATTGATGGGACTCAGTTCCTTGTATCATTTCAGACGGATAAGTCCCGATAAGTCCGCTGTGGTCAATTTGACGTAGTGTTCACTTATTGTCATAGTTACTATTACACCGTGCCGCTATCTGGCAATGATGCAGAAATCTTTAACAAATCCGTGGATCCAGACTATAAGCTGCATCACTGCCAAAATCTAATCAGCTGGTCCTTGTGTCATTTCTGACCTTCCCTGAAAATTTCATCCAAATCTGATAGTCCGTTTTTGAGTAATGTTGCTAACAGACAGACAAACAGACGGACAGACAAACCAACGCCGATCGTCACATAACTTCACCGCGTGCCTTGGGGGAATAATAAGATAAAACTTTAATAATTCCAAAGGAAATTCTTGTGACAGATATTGCTCAGAAAAAACAAAGACATTACATGAGAAGCGTAGTATCTAAAAAGTAGAAAACCTATAAGACAGAAGTACGACTAAACCGTGAAATAAAAAAGCAAATACAGGGTAAAAGGTAATATTTATTTATAACTAAATATTACATATTTAGTATATTGCATCTGAAAATGACATCAAAATGAAATACTGCACATTACATTGGCAATATTGCACAGCAAAATGAAATGTTGCACATGTAATTAAATTGTTGCTAATAAAAATGAAATGTTTCACACGGTTATCAAATATTATATATGAAACTGTCCATATTATAGCTCTATAAAAGTCATTTATCCATGTTCTCTACAAGTTTTGTCACTTCTTTTAACATGCTTAATGCTGTGAAAGTGTTTTCTAACTTAAATTATGATTTTTCTTAAACCTAACTAAATAGTTTTAAGGCCTGAACCTAACCCAAGAGTTAATAAAAGCAAAACCAAGTAAAATAAATAAACAAATAAAAAAAATGTTGCATTCTCCTGGGTGTAAGTCCTATGACTTAGACTACCTTCATCTATCTAACCTCCTTATGAGCGTCTTTTAAACTGGGCAGCTTCTATACATCTATCTAACACATGCAGCACTGACACCAAACCTTTGCAAATTTCTTAAATGCAACCAGCAACTTCTTCCCCTTGTTCTTCCTGCTGGTTTCTGACACCAGGTCTCCAGACTCAGTGACCCGATCCCTTCTCAACAGACAGAGCATCACACTCTGATGTTACACCAATTATTTGTTCCCAGATTTTTCACTTTCTCATTCTGCAAATGAAAAATATGTTCCCTCCAGAAAATGTGATTCAGCATCCAGCATGATGAAGGGTGAAATATGTGAAACACTAAGTACACAGAAATCTATAATGAATCATCAGTGTACTTAAAGAGAGAGAGAGAGAGAGAGAGAGAGTGAGTGAGGAAAGGTAGAGAGAGCAGCATAAGGTGAAGGAGAGAGCGAGGCAGCCAGATGCAAATACAAAGAGAAAGAAAGTGACAGCAAGGCAGTGAGGGAGCGAGTAAAAAATGCAGAAGGAAGCGCAAGGAGAATTAAATGCAAAAGGAGAAGCACAGATGGAGAAACGGAAGAGGAGATCAAACGGCGAGGCAAGGGGAGAAAGAGAGAAGGAAATGTAAACAGGGCTGCAGCTTAATTAATCAAAGAAAAAAGGGATTCAGAAAAGTTATCTGCTCCTTTTGTTGGCTCCACACACACACAAATACAGTCAGAAGACCCACTAAGACTCCACCCTTTGTCCAAACAAACCACTGTGGCACATAGAGCAATAATGAGGGACAGTTTGAAAATGATGACATAAAAATCTATTCAGTACTTAAGATTTGGTAATTAACCTCCATCCTTTGCTCAGCTTCCCTCTGTCTCTCGCTGTGGACAGACAGATAGAGGCTGTGGCGGTTCACTTGTTCCCAGGCAGACATGGCTAATTGAATACAGAATCAACACTTCTCCGCACTGCTTACACGCTACACATGTTAAGTACCTCCATTAGAGAGAGGCAGAGAACTGAAGGGATAGACGCAGTAAAAGCAGAGGGAAATGCTCTCACGGTATTTGGGGCTTTTGCAGTTCTGTGGCGTTTCATGTTTACATTTAAAATGTGCATAGAACGGATAATAACTCAGCTCAACTCACTGAATACTTTCGGGCAATTTTGCTCAAAAACCTAAAGAAAAACAAACTTGATCACTTGCTCACACTGGTTGTTTTCTGTACGAGCCTGCACACCAGTAGAACTTCAGCATGCTGCATCATACACTGACGTCACTGTCCTACTTCCTAATGTTGACATCCATCACATTTGCTCCCTGGATGTGCACTTTGTAGCTCGCTGTACTTTAACTGCTTCTTCTGTCTGGCATTCAGTGTGTGCTACAGGTGCAAAAAGGACAGCAAATGATGTGATGATACAAGATTAAACATTTCCTTTGAATGGCTCTGAACTGTAAAGAGCTGCTCTGCAGTGTAAAGCTCAGTGTGGAGACATGGGTCGATATTGTAATCCTGACAGTTACTGTAGTGTAACCGACATCACCTGAACAGGCTGCCAGATTTGTTCGGTCTTACAGCTCTGTTCATCCTCACCTCTTCATTTCGAAACCCTGTCCTCACAAAATTACCTTCCTGTACAACTAAACCGCAGTTTCAATTATGTTTTGAGGGAAATTAAATTCCGTTTAAAATAAATCACTAAGTTAAAGGCAAGGCAAGGCATTTTTATTTGTATAGCACATTTCATACACAGGAGTAGCTCATTGTGCTTTGCATAGAAACAAAAAAAAATTCCCAAGAATTAAAACATCCATCCATTACCTATACACTGGTAAATCCTCATTAGGGACACAGCGGGGGCTGGAGTAGACTTAGGATGAAGGCAGGAGACACCATGGACAGGTTGCTAGTCTGTCACAGGACTATATATACAGACAAACAATCACACTTGCATTCATGCCTACAGACAATTCAGAGTTACCAATTAGCCTGAGGATGTTTTAGGACTGTGGGAGGAAATCCACGCATGCACAGGGCATGCAGAAAGAGCCCGGGAAAGCCGGGACACGAACCAGGGATCTTCTAGCTGTAAGGCAAAATTGCTAACCACCAAGCCACTGTGCAGCCCTATAATGAAAATGTACAATTTAAAATGAAATAAAACCTGATTATGAATACAATAAAAACAAAGTGCAGAAAGATAGAGAGGGAAAAAATAAATATGAATGCAGCTTGAAATAATAATTTGCTTTAAAATTAGAAAAAACAGTGCAGATAAAAGATTAAAATGTTAGTGATTTAAAAGTGTTAATTCATGAGCACATGAAAAAAGGAAAGTTTTTTAACCTGGATTTGAAAATATGAACATTTGGTGGTGATCTCAGTTGAAGGAGAAGCTTCTATTTTTAAGAGCTACCGAGGTAGGAGGGGAAGAAGGAGGCGTAAGTCAGAAACGTTTACCCAGGAACCTGTGCAGGATGATTAGTCTTACATGTAATGTTTGTTTTCCCTTGTTGTATACTTTTCACATGTTGTCTGGTTTCAGCATTAAAAATATGTGATTATTTTTAGGAAACTAACACACTTTGGTTGATACTTTTACAACAATAAGTACATATTCAAAGCTTGGTTAGGTTTAAGCACCTAACATACTTGGTTAGAGTTCAGAAAAATAATATAGTTTGGGGTTAATCCTTTCTGTGTTACTATGGTGATGAGTTCCTCTCCATCTAATATGTAATTGGTTGGCAACAATTTGCAGCAGCAAAGCAATAAAAAAAAAAGTTGATTAGAAATTCACCTGTGATGTGTTACAAGCAAACATAATCTGGCAGAAAATACATTTACCCAAAGTCTAATTGAGAATGCAGTTGAATAGCAATGTAATTTTGAGGAGACAATTGTCATTTCCCACCTTCTCTATTTCCAGGTCAATAGAGATGCATGGATTGAAATTAGCCAGTAACACAATGAATTCACCATTTTCTAGTATCATTGGATTTGTTCCTAATTGACAGGAGAAAAAAAAAAACAGGAAGTCGCTGTTCCACATTCAATGCGGGTTAGGTAGGTTATATACTTGTTGCAGGGAGTTCTACAAAATTCTTAGCCTGCGATATCCCCGATCCACTCACATCTGTTTCTTCCTCCTTCCAAAACACACCAGTGATCAGAACCTGACACCAGAACATAAGAGCAGACATGAAGTTTCAAAAGGAACTCCAACATTCACTAGTTTTCAGCATACAATTCAGTCCACCAGCTCCTGAAAAACACATCTGGAGCTCTTTTGATGGCAAGATTTCGAACTATCCTCACCAGCTACTTTTGGTTTGTGTTGGGCAGCTAGTGTGATGTGGTTTTGTATGAGGTTGTGATATAGGAGTTGCTGGCATTGTTATGGTTTGCTGGACATAAAAAGAAAAAAAAAAACCTAAAAGCTACATCAAGTTGTGGAGGAGGGTGTTGTTGGGTTTTCACATTTCTTTCATTTCACATTAAAGGGAATCATTGGTCCACTGTGTACACCCCCATATCTCATAATGGAGCTTTAAGATGCATTGTGCATGGTGTCATGCTGCTCTTGCAAATGCAGTAAAGTGAATTCCTTGTGATGTCAGCCTTCAAAGAGGTGACATTGTTTACAGCTGTAAGGCTGAACCCCAGAGGCACAATCTTGGCGTAGTGTTCTTTGTAATTAGGCGAACGTTCTTCAAATGCACATCGACGGTGGAAGAAAATCACACACGTACAAAAGGCACACGGATCTCAAGAGTCTATCTGTGGCCTCCAGTCAAGCTAAAATCTATTACTCAGCATTGATCTCTTCCTAAGCGCATGTTTGAAGGTTAAAGTGTACGCAGTGTTTGCGCATACATCTACTGTAAGTGCTTGAGTGTTTGCATTTGTCCTTTAGTGTGTAAAAGCATTAGTGGTTAGATGCTTACATACAAGACATGGTCATGAATATGCATATCATGTGTAGTTCTAGTCAGAGGTCGGATTTAATACAATCATTACAGCGCTTGTTATTGATCTCGTTCAGATAATTGAACAATCACAAGTACCTTCTTCCATCTGTTTCCCAGCCTTCATCATCAGTTTACTCCATTTACTCACTATCTGCTAACAACGTATCTGTGTTAGATACATTATGTGAACATGTGCTAAAAGGATTTTGAAGCCGCAGACTCTTTTAATGGAGAAAAATATGCTTCATTTTCTCTACACCACCTAAATTTCCATGACTATAATTCAAAATTGTGTGATATCCACTCTATCTTCGCTGTAATTTTCTGATTTTAACCTTTTCTGTTTTCCCGTCTTCTGTTTTTTTTTTCTCTCCCACATATTATTGCCATTTCACTTCTCAATTTTGCAAATCTTCAGTATTTTGGGGCTTTTATATTAAAGAGCAAATTAAAGGTGTTCTTTTATTCATCTTCCAGCTCTGTCTTCAAGTACTTCCGAGAACTTACTCACTACAAAATATTATGCAAATTGGAATAGCACAAATCCGTAACAACAATAACTTTAACTTCTCACATTTGCCAGTAATTGTGCCGTTCTGGGCATTTTAAATACAACGAAAAAGACTGGTGTGTGTCTTCCTGGGACTAGAAAAACTTACATAAATCTGATATTTTTGAAATCTTATAAACACGGACAATCCATTTAGGTCCCACTGCAACATTCTTTCCACTTTAGTTACACTCTAAAATAATCCCCGAATCCATGTTTCCTGACTCATAGAATATTCACCAGTCTCTGTAAACATTTTAAAACCATTTAGGATCAGTTCAATTATCATCAGAGGAAGAAGCGAAAGTGAAATGCAGGTAATCCTTCTCCTTGCCTCTTAAGAACTGCAGTTTTTCACAGAAGAGAGCAATAGACCACCACTGTGGGATTAGAGGAACGTAGGTGTGGGCAAAATGGGAAAATGCTGTGTGTAATTCTGGCAGTCACGCCATTTCAACTATCTCTCGTGAAGCTTGGATGTCATTCAGACAAACACGGGAAAATGCACACACAGCCACACAAATGGTAAAAACACTAGCTCCACTGCTGTGTCTTTCCGCTGCTCCTCCATGTAGGCAACACGCAAGCAGGAGAGCTAGAGCGGAGTTCAAAGCATGTTCAGCTGAGGCAACTGGAGGACGCCGATAAGAACCAGCAACTGAGTGAGAGAGGCTGAGGAGGAAATGCTTCTACGCAGGTGAGCGGACTCATTTCTGCTGGACTGGACTATGTCTGGGTCCTAAATTGCTGTAGGCCCAGAAAAATTACTAAAGCATGTGAAGGAAAGACAAAAACAGCTGGCAAATGTAGCTTACTATGATGATCATTCAACATAACACCACTGTAGCGCCACATTACCCTCAGTCTAACTGGTCGAGGCAGATGGCCACCCTTCCTGAGCCTGGTTCTGCTGCAGATTTCATCCTGTTAACCCTTAGATGCAGAAGTGGGTCAAAAATGACCTGCTCTTTTGCAATATCTTTGTCATGAAAAATTTTTATCATTTATCATTTCACATTCCCGCTATTTCTCAAAAAACATGTTTTTGATTTCATCCCATTTACATTTTTAAGTTACACCTTTGAAGAAATTGGAATATTTCTATTACTAGCCCAACCTTTTTATACTGATAACATCATACAGTAGGTGATGCAGTGTACAAACTTGTAGGGTAGTAGCAGTAGAGTAGTAACAGCGAGAGGAAATGTCAACAAAATGCTGTCCTGTGTAATATTCTTCTTTTTCAATCATCAAAATGGTCAAAATCCCCCACCAGTGATCCATGTTTGTCAGAATGGCCTCCTTCTTTCTAAGTGCCTATCTCTCCATCTCATCCTCCAATGAGTTCAATTGGATTCCAACCACAGAACCAGCTTTTTGTAACCAGTTTGTTCAGACGCCTTGCATCCTTGTGTTTTATACTGCCTCCCCAGCAGACTGCAGCATAAAACAGAACACTTGCCACCACAGACTGATAAATCATCTGAATATGGAATAATATAACATATACATACGAAATAATAGATAGAAGATAGTAGAAGACTGTAGGGTCGATTACTCGTGTATCTAAAGGTTGAAAGGGACTTCGTTTTGTACAATATGATAAGCCATAATTATGCATAATGATTGCATCTGAGAGGTTCAGGAAATCTTTTATATCAACTGTTATAAGATTTTACAATGCACAACAAAAACTTTGCATTCTTTTAAAAAAAAAAAAACTTATGTATGAAAGTTATTTGAGGAAATGTGTGGTGTTATGTCTGTAATGAAATTGCTGTGGTACAATAATTTCCTGCAAAGGATTATTAAATGATCTATCTATCTATTACCACAGTGGGGAAAATTGCACTGTAAATAAAAACAACAAAATAAAAACAAACCAAAAGGTTACAATTGTCCAAATCCTCTGGATGTGGAAATAACAATATTACACATATCAGTAGCATTGCATAGATTCTTTCATGAGTAGAAATACCGATAGAGAAGTATTGATATTGCACAGATGTTATTTATAGTACAGAGATTTGTCCATAAGTAGCAATATACAGATTTTGCACCAATTCTTGTATATGTTGAAAAATAGTTTCTAAATGTACAAAATATTAATAAAATATATATTTTTTGTTAATTGTGTTGTTATTGCACCAAAAAGAAGAAAGAAGCTTCTCACTCTGAAGGAATTTGACAGGAATCCTAGAATTTATTTGGCTTCTTAAATGCAATATTTTAAGGTCATGATTTTACCATGTGAAGTTCCCTGAGGGCACAGAAAAAACACAGTAAAGGTGAAATATAGAGCACTTTTCCCCCTTTAATGTGCATATCCTAACTTCAAAACACCCCCATTTTTCAAATGAGTAGTGGCATCTTTTCATTCTGTGTAACTTTGTCAATGTATCTCGCCTACAGATTTGACTTTAAGCCACTTTAAGGAAGTTATTGGAGCATATAGAGACTTATTCTAGTAGCAGTGGCAAGCAACTGTATGTTTTCTCTCACACTAACATAAATAAACACAACTACAGCTGGAACTACAGTATTCAAAGAGTGATTAAGTTTGTAGAATGTCCTCACATGGTCCTCTACTAACTAAACAATGTAATAACTTTACAGGTTAGAATTTCCATTATGTGCAGGGCAATATGCGCACAAAAGCAGGCTACAAAATAGAAGCCCTGCAATTGATTTTAAAGCAAGCATTCTCCTCAAGTTAATAATAGTGCTTGATGGCCGGTGGCAGCAGGCAAGTTTCCTGTAAAAGAAAAAGAGGTTTAGGAATGAAAAATGGGGCGAGCGTGAAATCTAGCTGTAAGGAAGAGGTTGAGCTTAGATAGGAGATTGGATGAGAGGAAGATGGAGTGTGGAGAAGGGAGATGTTGGGGGCTGCAGGGAGACCAGAGTGAAATCTGGATAAACAGATGGAGAGCTCAGGGTAAATGAAAAAAGAGGGAGAAAAGGGTGGAGGGTTAAGGAGAGGAAGGGATGGAGGTTAGAGAGCAGAGGGGAACATGGAGATAAGAGGTAAAGGGGATCGGGCAGAACAGGATTACCAAACACCCTGCTTGCACCTTACAAGCACATGGGAGAGCTGAAAAAAGAGGAACATAAGCACAAACGCAGAGCAAGAAAGCGAACAGAAAAAAAAACATAAAAAACAAACATCTGACAGTCACACTTATGGACTTGGAGTCACCTGACTTGTAACAGAGATGGAATTTTATAGGGCAATAGTTATCCAAACCTTGAGTGGAATAAGACTGTATCCAAATTTTTCTGTCTTTCTCAATCCGAAAAACAGTGTGTAAAACCTTCAGATTTGAAACTACTGTACAAATACAACTTGACTTACATTGGATTATTTACAGTATAGCTAATGTGATATTTGTAGTAATTCTTCTTAGTGTCTTACATAAATTTAAGAGCTTCATCCAGAAAATGTATATGTATGTATCGCTTGTTGTTGGCTCCTTAAAGAGAAGAAGCATTATCTATGCAAATGTTAGAGTGCAAATGTTAGAGTGCATTCATCTTGAAAAAGGATTTATGGCTTGTAATCAACTTTTTAAATGTAAATAGTTTTGGAATTAAGAAAATGTAAAAAGAACATATACCAAAAATACGCAAAAACCTTGGTAAGCATAACATATTTCACAGCTGATTACACCCTTACTAAAAGGCACATCACAAATTAAAGGTCTCACATACTGAAAATCTATTTTTATTGTGTTTTGTCATTGTTAAAAACTTGGAGGTGTGAAGTAAAAGATGTTTACTTCTGCCATTCCTGAAGCTCCCCAGTAACTAGATAGCCTTCCAGCTTTACAAGCCATTGAGAATGTTACTGAACTGCTACTTTCCAAACGAGGAAACGATAGTCTAGTGTATAAATCTGTACCATCCTGCCCTCTCACTCCTTCTAGGTGAACCATTCAGAAAGAGCAGCTGCCTCACAATCCACTAAGTTCATGAACCTTCTAGAGTGGCTTCTGTTAACTCTTAAATGTCTCAGCCAAGTGCAAAACTCAGCAAATGTTCTGCTGCTGGCTGCAAGAGTAAATTTAGGTGTTTTCATGTACTCTCGGCATCTGAGCAACCAAAAATCCAATGGATAACTTTCATTATTGATGCCAAGATCACCACAACAATAGGAAAATCCTAAGCTATCGGCAGTCGCTTCAGAGCCATTTCCCAAACTGAGCTTCTTTACTGTAATGTGGCTAAACTACTGATGGCCCAGGGCTGTAATAGCTATTAATTGTTTTGTTTTGCATTCTCAATCACACAGAGTCTTCTTCCTGAAGGCCACGTGAACAGCAGCAGCTCATTAGAATTCCTGAAACAGCCCATTTAGAATAGGGCTAATACCAGGGGTTATACAGTTTTGTTAAAATGAAACATCTCCGCAGTATTTTAGGCTGAAAATTTTAGAGCGTATGAGACTTTCATTAATTTGCTAAAAAGGTACACCACATGCAACCTTCAGTGAAATTCAAGGAGACAAAATTCATATAAAGTGCACAACCTACACTGTATTTTAAGAATAACTTCTAAAAGGGTACCTGGTCATCTATGACGAAAATGAGATGGATAAAAGACACAGATTGACTGCAGTTTTCCACAAACTAGCAAAAGCAGCCTTTTGTGGTTTGAACCTAATAACAGTAATTGACTTAAATGCCACCTTAACAGACAAAAATTCTTCCTTATGTTTGATTTTCAACAGAAATGTCAGTGTGATGTCAGTGAAGCTCATCATTGCTACTTGAATGTGCTGAAAAAAGTTCATTTCAAGGGTAACAGGACCACAATGTTTGCACAAATCATACTAAAAACACACAAAAAAAACCCCCACAAACAGTGCCTAAAAACCGGTGAGTAAACAGGTGAGAGCACATTAATGCAGCAGGCACATGAACAGACCTACTCATACACATGAGCCCTCAGGCCTTACTCTGTAATGATTTCCATGGTCAATAAAAGGGATTTGACTTGAAAGATTACAGAATCCAAAAATGTGTGTGTATGTGCATGAGAGCAAGTGTGAGCTGTCATTGCCTAAAGCAGCCAGTCATCAGGCACGCTAAGCTTGATAAATGATGTGTGTGTGGATGTGTCAATGATTATATACATCACTGACAATGTAGTGGGTATGAGTCATGTTGTTTGTGTAGATATGCGTCTCTGCACACGCTTTAATGATTTGTTAATGACTGTTTCTCTTTTTACGGTTGCATGAGCTTCTTTTTGCCCTTACAGTTCTCAAATTAGCATATACCTGCAAAAGTAAAAGTGTATCGTGACATTGCTGCGTGTCAGTGTTTGTGATTAATGTGGATGAAAGCAGTGTTTTATGGGGTTTGTGTATACGTGCATTTTTATGTGCGTGTCTGTATGTGAGTGATGAAGAGCGGACCAATTGATGACTGATATGGATCAAGGCGAAGAACTCATTCGTTGCCGCCTCCCGCTCTGACATTTCGTCTGAACTCCAATCGATCCAAAGCAGCAGACACGCACGCGTGCACACAAACGTACACACACAGGAAAATAAATCCATCGACGCAATATTCATGCACAGGCATTTATGCTAATAAGCGCACGCATGCATGAGCACACACATACAGACGGTGTGTGCTCGGAGTCAGTCAGTACATCCATGTCAGGGCATCCATTACATGGAAGGAGGCGTGAAAGCTGCAGTAAGTCAATTTCTCTGAAAAGCACATTCATTTATTTTCACTTTGTATGTGTGTTTGTGTGTATGGGCAGCCATGGCCCCATACATCATGCCAGTCATGGAAACTTATAAACCAGCCTTACACCTTATATTGGCCTTAGCACGCATCAATCTCAATCTCAAACCCTGACCCTTTACCCTCCAACACACAACCTTTAGCAGTGAGCCAATCACAATGAAGAGAAAGCAGAGTGATGAGTGTCACATCCAATCAGGAAGTAAGCATAAAATCAGGGTCAGTTAAAAAATAAAATAAAAACAGAGCTGCGTTGGAAAGCATGGATCATGAAAGTGTGTGTGTGTGCGCGTGTGTGTGTGTGTGTGTGTGTAGGTGTGTGTGTACATTTTTGTGTATGCATGCGTGTGTGTGTCTCCTGCAGGCATGGTTTATCCAATCACTTGTCATCAGGGTTTCTGTCAGTCTGCCAAGAAGAGCCCTCAATGGTGCCATTGTCTTTATAGCCATCCAAAGACAGGCAAACACACATTCCCACACACACGCACACAACTCAAGCTTGTTTTTTTCTTTTCCTGAGTGAACCGCAAGAAGGACATTTCCTCCAAATGCATGATCAAACACAAACATGTTAACACATAATCGTGCACGTAAGACCCCTAAATATAGTGTTTTCCTGATGTGGTCACACATTTGCATTCTCCTTTTAAGTCTCCCTAATTTCAAGAACATCTGAGAAAAAATGCTTGCCTCTAAAACATGTTGTGGTGTACACTCATCCTGCATGTCTAAAAGGATTCAGGGGGGGAAAAATCCTCCTGACTGGCTTTTAATAATTCTATAAATGGTTAGTCACCCTTTAATAGCCAGCTCTATTATAAAATCATCAATAACTGTCTTTATATGAAGTTATAATAAATTACCCCACAGTTGTAGCCTCATTTTAAACACCACTGCTAAGTTTTCTGTCAGTGTCGATAAAGCCATTGGGTTGCTGGTTCTTAATGTCCTAGTAGGGCTGCTGCTCCCTCCTTGACCATCAAAGCTCATGCAAGGGAGGGAAAAAAAAAAGCTGTTTTCTCCTTGTACCTCATTCTCCCCTGCATCTCTCTCCTCACTTTAACACTCCCCTAGAGGCATGTTGTGTTGTATGTGGGAAGCATTTAGGAATGAAAGTGAGAAGTTGATTATGTGGAGCTGGGAATGAGCTGGAGAACTGCTGCCATGGAACGTGGAGTAACACTCAAACACACACATGCAAGTGAACATGTTGATAGAGCTGTTGTTTTAGTATTAAGCTCCAGGGTACGTGCACACCTTCTTATCCACCTTTTCAGTTTGAATTCAGATTCAGATTTTGTCTCAGTCTTTTTGTTTGCATATTTACCTTAATTACTCTGCCAAGGAACGTGGAGTTATGTGACAATCGGCGTATGCTTGTCCATCCGTCTGTCTGTCCGTCTGTTAGCAACATTACCCAAAAACTGACAAATGGATTTGGATGAAATTTTCAGAGAAGGTCAAAAATGACACAAAAACCTACTGATTAGACTTTGGCAGTGATACAGTTTATAGTCTGGATCCACAGATTTCCTAAAGATTTCTGTATGTGAGATAGCAGCACTACGTCACTCTATGACAACAAGTAAACACTATATCAGCTGCCTGCTGATGATCACATGATTGTGATCCTACTACAAATCCACCGCTGTGGACTTATCAGGACTTATCTGTCGGAAATGTTACAAGGAACAACTGATTAATTTGTGGGGGTGTTTCTGAGTCCCATCAATTCCCGCCACCCGCTACATATTTAGTTCACATGATTCAGTGTCCGTACGCAATGTAGACATGCTTAACACACTCCTGCGCTCAGGCAAGGTCATTTTGTTTGTGGGTACATCTATATTAAATGGACACATTCTATGATGCCGTGATTTCTGCCACATATTTTTTCAAGATTTCATTTGTCGGAAATGATGCAACAACTGAGCAGCTTTGGCGGAGTACTGTGCTCTCTGAGTGTTCTTCTTGTTTATTGTATGTTAACTGTTCATGGTTTAAGATTTTTTATTATTTGTATTTATTACAGCTATTTACTTGAGCCAAAATTTCAGTCTGGTCTAACGGTTAGAGCTTGTGGCCACTATTTACATTTTGGAATATTACAAAATAGCATTGACCAACATGGAATGCAAGCCAGTAATTCCACAAAACATACTTGGTTATCAAAAGGTTATCTCTTTTGCACAGAAAGCATCTGGTTAAAAGTGCATTCAGACAAATATTCAACAACTTGCAGTGCTGAGAAATATTACATGACCAAGACATTTTATTCAAATAACCCTCAGTTACTAGCAAATATACAAATCAGCAACAACATTAAAAACATCTGGCAAATGTCAAAAACAATTCTGACCAGTCAAAAACTTTAGGAGCAGATCTTTTAAATTTTGGGCCTTGAAAGGTAGAACTTTTTTTGCCTGCCTCTCAACCAATATTCATCAGGCCAGGTTTCCTTCTTCCATTGCTCCATGGTCTAATTCTGACATTTGCATGGCCCTAGTATGTACATTGGTCAGCATGGGTGCACTAACTGGTCCAGCCTTCACTTCTCATGCACATCAGTGAGCTTTAGACATCCATGACCCTGTAGCTGGTCCACTGGTTGTCATCCCTTTGACCAGTTTTGGTTCTCTCCACTACACACAAGGAACCCTCCAAAGATCTTCCATTCTGATGATGCTCTGACCCAGTTGTTTATCTGTTTCTCCTTTCTAAAGAAGGCAGGACCCTTAGACTTTCCCATTTTTCCAACACATCAGCTTCAAGAACTGACTGTTCACGTGCTGTCTAATATAGCCAATGGCCTAACAGGTGCCATTGTAATGAGGAAATCAATGTTATTCACTTCACCTGTCAGTGCTTTTAATGTTGCAGCTGATCAGTGTATATCAAATGAACTGAGCAATACAAATCTGGTTCGGTCTTGATTTACCATTAGCACAGCACAGTATCTGCCAATATATACTGAACCTTAGGTACTTGTCCCAGTTTATGAAAAGTAGCTCCATGTTATTGGGTGTCAGTAATAGTTTTGATAAATATTCAACCAACCATAAGGGTTTCGAGAGAGATAAGTTTCAGACATTGATATGTCCGATTGTCATGAATGCATTACAGAACACATTGCCTGCTCTGCTGTTGACTTTTGCCATTAGCTTGATCAAAGTGGCCACCAGACTGTGGCACATTCATAACCATTCATAATACTGCTTTTTGAGCATGCTAATGTTTCATGCCCATGACTTTTACAAAAGGCAACTGTTGCCTCTGTCTTTGAGACAGTTATTACAGCTTGACAAGCTCACTCACTCATAATTAACAACCCAGGAATAAAATTATACTGCCCAAATTCCTAAAGGCCTAAAGATGCCGTTTTCAAAGTGGCACAACATAAATCAACCAGGGGAGAAAGGAGACTTTGTGAAAAAGAAGAAAAGAGGACTGCAACAGAGCAGAACACAGTTTTGGTTTTCTCTGCTGGAATTTTGAGATATTTCCTTGGGTTACCTTTGAATTTTGCTTCCAACCCTAAACAAAAGATGTGAAAAGAGTATTTTTTTGTTGTTTTTTTTTTTTGTTGTTGTTGTTTGCGCTCGTGATCCTGAAAATTTACAGTGAAAACCCATAGTAGCTTGTATTTCCTGAAACAATATCCTACCAGGAAAATCCAACAAACCTGGCTGCCAACTAGTTTTTACTTGGAGAACTGTCAGGTGCAGAAATGGTCACTTCAAAGTGCTGACACTGTGTTCTGTCATTTTGTTCCGGAGGTTAATGAGGAAACATATTGTTGTAATTTGAATCAGCTTGACCCTTTAAATGCACCTCATTAATTAGTGCCATGTGAAGGGGAGCTATACTGTAAAGGTCAACCAGTTTAGCCTTTTCACTCCATAAAAAAACATTATGACAGTGACTCATTCTCACAGTTTTCACTCTGTACTCATTTCAACTCACATTTGATATGAAAGGAAGTAATATCTATATGACAGTAAAGTGGTGACTTTCAGCTTTAGGATTGTTTGAGTGTATTGACATCCAGATGTGTAGACACATTGCTGTCTGGAATCCATGATTATGCACACATTGAATGTTTTCTCAGTGAATACTCCTCTCCTCTCCCTCATTTCCTCTGTTTAATATGATCCATCTCAGCTTTTTTCTCCCCTTTTTCCCTCTCCTTGTTTGTCTTTCCTTCATTAATTAACCTGATTTTCTTTTCCTTCTGTCTCTGTGGCTGGATTTTTTTTTTTTTTTTTTTGCTATCCCAATTCTCTCTACCCTGCCCTATTGTCTTTATAGTCTTATGCAAGCCAGTCTCTTGTATGCATGTTGCACTGTCTCCTAATCTCTGTCTCAACTTTCTGCTTCCTTGATTTGTCCCCCTTTTCCTCCGGCATATATAAAATAAAAAAGTCACTTTTGCAATAATGATTCCAAATTTTCAGACCCAAACTACTGCAACTAATATCCTCTCTATCCAACCACTTTGAAAATGCATTTTACCAGACGAGGGAGCAGATTGATGGACTTGTGTCAAACATTATCATTTTGAAAGAGCTGGGCTCTGGAAAAACATTGCAACACATGCATAACAAGAGATCTGTTTAGGACTAGATGTTGATGTCCTTTCTTGCATACATGAGACACCTGCTGAGACTCTGTGGAATGGTCAAGTGAGTGAGGGCATCTTGTGGAGTTATCAAGTGGGCGCCCATTTTCATAGGTGTCCTGCTTATAGCACACGACACCTCCAGAGGGCTCAGCAGTGAATCCCAGCATCCCAGGTTCACCCCCCAGATGCCATCTACTCACTTAAAGGCCCAGGTAGAGTCCTTTCTCAGGGCACTGTGAGCTCGACGATGTAAACATGCCTAAGTGAAGCTGACCATAGCACCAGATCTGGTCGCAGCTTGGTGGATACGATCTCAGGTGGGAAGCAGAGCTTTTGATCTGAGTCTACCAGCATCTTCCAATTGCAAGCCCCTCTCAACTGCCCAGGATTGGTCTCGAGGTGGCAAGACAGGCTTGACTCTCACCCTCCCGGACAAATGTCTACCCTTCCCTACTTGTCTTTATAGTCTTATACAAGCTGGTCTCTTGTATGCATCTCCCCCCTTCTCCTCCAGTATATATAAAATAAAAAAAGCCATGTTTGCAATAATGACACACAACTTTCAGACACAAACTATTGCAACCAATATCCTCTCTATCCAACCCCTTTGAAAGTGCATTCTACCAGACGAGACAGCAGATTGATGGATGTGTGTCAAAGATTATCATTTTGAAAGAGCTACATAATGCAAAAAACATTGCAACACATGCCTAAAAAGAGAAAAGAGATGAAGCACTGATGGAAGAGGATAGATAAAAGTCTGTTACTGTAAATTATGAGGCGAGAAATGTGAAGACATTGCTGCTTCTTGTAAACTGAGGACCAATCCATTATTTGAATAAAACAAATCAAAATGGTAATGATGGATGGAAGGAGAAGCCAATGGAGCACAAGAGGAGACAGTTAATATGGATTAGAATCGTGACATTGTAACAGCCGTTGGCTCAAACTGAAAATGACTATCACTATGATTCAAGTCTCCAATGGCACCTCTGTGCACATCTATCTATAATGTATACCTGATTCCAATTATTTTGCATGCTGAATGACCACCAGATTCATCAGAGAGCAAGCCGACTGCCACAGATATAATTATATGGTTGAATACATTTCTGTTATGTTAAATTTAGAAGAGATACACAAGCACACAGTCTGCAGCTTTATACTGTGGGAATGTGAATTTATTTGTGAAGTTAAATTTATTAGATGTACAAGTGGGTCAACAATGACCCGGTAAGGTCGTTTTTTGTTTTTTTTTTTTGTTTTTTTTGTTCAATGTCTTTTTAATGACAAGATTTTTATCATTTCATATTCCAGGTATTCCTCAAAAAACATGTTTTTTTTTTTAAAAAAAAAACATTTTTAGCATTCCATTTAATTTTTTAAAAGTTAGCTTTAATACTTTCTAAGAAATTGTAATATTTGTATTACTACCCCAAGCTCTTTATCACTGATAATATCATACAAGAAGTGATGCAGTGCACAAAGTTGGAGGGATGGAGAGCAGCAACAGCTGGAGGAAGAGTGGAAAAATGTCAACAAAATGCATGTTGACCTTCTTAAATTGCTGTTTTGTGGAATATTCTTTTTCAATTATCAAACTGTTCAAAATCTGTTACAAAGTGAAAAATAAATATATTTCAAACATGAAATACAAAAAATAATACAAATGATTATTCTTAATTAAAATGGCAAAAATAAAAAAACACACTGATTGTTATATGAGTCATTTCTGACCCAATTGTGGAAGAGTGCAGGGTCCGGTCACTTGTGCATCTAAGGGTTAAAAGTTTTATTTTTACAGTGTGAAAGTTCACAATGCTGATAATTATTATTCACTAGTATTTTGGATAATGACCTCTTAGTCACAAAGTGGCACAGTGACAATTAATCCCCCCTTTTTTTTTTTTTGCCAGGGTAGCTTTAACTGGAAACGTCTCGTCACTGGAACTACTACTGGGTCATGCAGTTGCTGGTGGTTCTTGCACCCGCACTAACATTGCTTTTTAACATAGCTTCTCATTCAGCAGATTAGGGTTACACAAAGTGACGCTGGTCAGTGGCACAGATTCACAAGTCAACACTCAGTAGAGTTGAACTCTGGATTGAAGCAGCGATTTTTTTGTTTCTTTTGAGACCGAGTGGCATTTTCATGTTAGTATGCAGTTGTGTGAATGCTTTGTTTATGACCACCTGACATGCACCTCTGAGATCACGTGTATGTGGGTGTGTGTCCTTGTGTGCATGTATAAATTGAGTCATTTAAGTATCACAGTGTGATGATGAAGTGTGTGGATCCTCAGAGTCAGTGCGACTCTGAATAATGCCTGAGGATGCATTTAGACATCCTCAGTGCTACAGCAATCTATCAATGTAATGGCCTGTTTAAATGTGTGTGAGTCTGCATGTGTGCAGTAGAGGTTTGTGTCTGTGTATCTGTGTGGGTGACTGAGTATGTGTGTACACTGTTGTGGTTGTAATTTACAGAATTTGAAAAATAGAACACATTGTTCTTACCAAAATGATGCAACATAAACTGTCATTGCTTGTATTCTGAAACATTGACACGTACGTGCTTCCAGACATCGAGTCTGACCTTTTTGTTAACATACTGGTATTTAAAACATTCATTATTTGCTACTGTGAAATATTTAGTGGGTCTCCTCAAACCTTCCATGATTTATATAAGTGAAATTACTCACAAAGACAGCAAACAGTAAAGAGGAGAAGAAAAAAAAAAAAGACTGCAAGAAAAGACGGCCACCCTGTACACTACTATTGAAAAGTTTGGGCTCACTTAGAAATGCCCTTATTTTTGAAAGAAAAGCATTTTTTTTCAATAAAGTTAACATTAAATTAAGCAGAAATACAGTCTATACATTGTTCATGTGGTAAATGACTATTCTAGCTGGAAACAGCTGATTTCTAATGGAATATCTCCATAGAGGTACAGAGGAACATTTCCAGCAACCATCACTCCTGTGTTCTAATGCTACATTGTGTTAGCTAATGGTGTTGAAAGGCTCATTGATGATTAGAAAACCCTTGTGCAGTTATGTTAGCACATGAACGAAAGTGTGAGTTTTCATGGAAAACATGAAATTGTCTGGGTGACCCCAAACTTTTGAACATTAGTGTATATCATACTACAGCTCATGTCTGGTATTTACTTCTCCTTAAACAAATGTCAAGTTACAACCTTACGCAGTGTCTTGATGACACAACAATAATACAATATCCAAGACAGTAAAAACAAAGATTTTAGTGTGACCTCTTGGAGTGCTTGGTGCTGTCTGCTAAACATGTATAATTGATATCTGGTGATCTGTTGAAAATGCCCTTTAATTTTGGATTTGGTTTCAAAGGCAGTTTGATGGCTCCAAGAAGCCAAAGTTAAACCCAATGGTCACAATCATTTACCCCATAATTAAGGTGAAGAAAAAGAGACTGTTAAATGTTCCCTAAATGAAAAGTGGCTCATTGTTGTCATGTTCCAAGTATAAACACGGGGGTTTAGATCATGGGCCAATCACTGTTAAAAGCACACTGACATTGGTTTAAACAGGAATTCAAACAGTGATCCACTGTGTTAAAGTCCAACGTTTTGCTGAGCCATCCATCCACCCCAACCTCCTGACTATGGGATTTTTGAGGGTCTATGACAACATAACCTCACTTTCTTATTTGCTTTTATCATAATTGCTATGGCCACAGCAGGGTGCTGTTATAAACAAGTCTCGGTCCTAAAAGGCTGCTTGCATTACCAGGTTATGGAGGGTAGAAGAAGAGTCTCATTTTTACACACAGTACAAGTGTTTATGTAAATTCAGAGTTTATTTATTGTGCCCCAATTCTAATTTGGTGTTTTCTTGCTAAAGTGGTAAACGATTCTGCAGTTTTTGTCTCTATCAGTTATGTTGCACATACAACTCCGCATAAGGAAATGTGGAATTCCATGACTGTCAGTGATCTTCTTTATCATTTACATTCATTCTGCAGTTTGCCTTGAGCTGTCCTGTGCAATTGCCTTGAAATGTATCAGCATTAAGCAAGTTCATTCCTCGTCATGTCCAATATATTTGGTGAATGACTGAGTCATATTAACATTTTGACAGATACTGACACACAAATTTAGCCTCACATGTACTTTACACAGCAGGCAGTGACATATTGGTCCTTTTCTTTTCATTCCCCTGAGCTGCCTGCTTTCCTTTATCATGAAGAGAGTGGGTTATGTTTCCAATTATCTACTGTTGACATCTGTTGATCCAATTAAATCATAATATACTACACTAGTGTCATTGCTGTTTTTAAAATGGTCATTTATTTACTTTTTGCCATTTCAAGCTGCCATAATTTGGAGCGCAGACACTATATAGTACATACACTGAGCAAATTAATTACCCGACTTATACTAGCTTAACATGTGTAATCCATCATAGTTAATAGCTGCATAATTTTTTGTCATTGCAGGGCAACGCTTTGCAGACTTCGGCGTGCACTTCAATACCAGAGATAATTGCTCCTTGAAATGAGAGACAAGTGATTTGACAAGGGCAGTGATAAGTTCATTAGCCTTGGAGATTGCTGAATTAGGGTGTTTTGTTAAAAACAATGGATCAGGTATGAACTTAACCCCAGGTCCTCCACACGTTGAAGGGTCCTTGGGCAAGACTTTGAACCTCAAGTTGCTCCCAACCAAACCAAACGTATGTGTGAACACAGTGAGCATGTGTGTAAACAGGTGAATGAGAACCAATGGGAAGCACTTTGTGGAAAACACTAATATAAATGCAGCCCATTTACCTCCAAGTAACAACCAACTCCCTCATCGCTCCCTTTCCAGGCATGTAGGAGAACCTATGGCTCTAATGTAAAAACAGCAACACTGGATGTCTCCAGAGCTGTGCTTGTTTTGTCCACTTACAGGCTACTGTAGAAACATGCCACACTGTATTGGGCTCCGTTAAAGAGGGCCCAATCCCTTTGTAGATATGACGGGCTCATAATTAGTGGATGTAAACACAGCAATTAATAGTTACTGATAATTATTCACTAATGAATCACTAAGTTTATATTTAATATTCCATTGCCTCAGTAGATCCCCATACATCCTACACTCTGGTCCTTTGACAAACACCAAGATGAACATTTTAACCATCAATACCCTCTATAACTTATATCTCTCCCCTAATTTTAGCTTCTTCGCCTTTCACCCCAGTTAGTATCGATATCTTCCTCTGAGGTGAAAAGATACCAGCTCCTCACCATTTCTTCTTCTTCTCACCCTCTACTCACCACTTCTGAGTGCTTTCATTCACTTCTTGCATTTTGCTCTAGTCTGCTGTTCCGCTTAGCCCTCATCTTACGTCTGCTTTAGCCCTGCACCTTTTCACTCCAACTCTCCATTGCTTTTACTTTCCTCTCCACTTGTTTCTCTCCCTCTCTCCCTCTCCCTCACTCGACATGACCTAATTTCTAGCAGCAGCCAGTGCAGACATCTGGGCTTCAGCTCACGTGCCAGAGAAGGCATGACACCCCTACTGGTGTGGGGGAAATAAGAAAGATGGGAGTAAAAGAGAGAGAGATGCAGCAAAAAGAGAACACAGAGAGAGAAAGGTAAATTAGGGGTAAAGGGATAGACAGAGTGATTTTGGGAAACAAGGTAGGAAGGCAGAGGGATAGAAAAGCTGACTGTGGTAAGCAGAGGGAAGAGAGAGAGTGTTGTTGGATGTTTTGAGATACCAAAAAGTGCATTTGAGGGAGGAGGAAAGTTGACACGCATAAACTCAGTCGTGCAGAGTATGAGGCAGGCAGTTGCTGTATTAGCTATTAGAGTTATCATGGCTTAGCGGGGTCACAGTGGCAAAGCAGGCTAAGTCGCTGTGTAATCTCTGTGTTAACCAGAGATCACGTTGAGTGTATGCAGATCAGCTGCATGCCGCAACCTAGACAGTCACATATGCACACCATCCACTTATCTTTGCCTTCATCTTCACTTTCCTTCACGGTTTCTGTTTTCCCACTTTCTGTGTATTTTCTAAAGAAGCAATATGAAGCTACTGACAAAATCTGAACAAAGTAGAATTTCAAAGGGCTTCTCTCTGTGTGAATGTACGTATAAACGATAACTCCTGTTTGTCAACCCTATTGTGTTTCCTTATCTAACACGAGACACTGCAACAATCTGTGAATGCAAACCTGCACTGGCAGACAGTTTATTATTTGGCTGGAGACAGATTAGGAATAGTAAAATGGAATCCTACAGTCCTGGCATAATTCATGTGACAAAAAGACAAATTATCACTCTTCTCGGTAAAACTCCGATTTAATGTTGAACATTTCCTCCATGATTCTTGTTCTCTTTCATTTTTTATATTCCTTTTCCTCTCTCATGCCCTTCTGTCTCTCAGGCCCTTTTTGTCCTCTTATTTTCTGTAACCTTTGTGCTTCATTTTTCTCTCTCGGAGCTGTTTAGCTCACCTTTGTGCCCCAATCCCTCCCATCCTCCCCTTTTCTCCCATCCTTTTATCCTCTCATATTTTCTTCTTATATCTCACCCTTCCCCCTCTCACCTTCCTTTTATTCCTGTTAATCTCTTGTCATTTCTCCATCAACCACACAGCCTTCCCTCATTTTCTCCATTGTTATCCCCCTTATTTTGTCCCTTTGGGGTTTCACAACTCTTTCCTCATCGCTGACCTTTACAAAGAACTCAGTTTTGCTCGATTTACACACTGACCCCTGGGAGAATGAACAGTCATATAGAGAAGGCAATCATCTACCAAAGCAACTATATGTAAATACTGTTAATTTGTTTTCCCAGTTATGTCCTGGTGATTTAAAAAAACAAAACAGGACTTCGACACCAAAATACAAGATTTACATTATGATTACTGTATGTGGTTAGATTCAGGCAACAAACACAGTTAATTAAGGTTGGGGAAAGAATGTGGTTTGGACATGTGTCATACAAATGTATTCCTGTATCAAATTACAAATAATATTGTACTGTCAACAATGCGCATGTTTCAAAATCAAACAAAATGGAGTACATCATATTGCAATGCTTCAACCTACCCCATATATTAATTTACAGCCCTTTTGTGGTATATTTTACACTTTATTGTGCATTTTGCATGTCAGCATTTTCTATTACACTACCATTCAAAAGTTTGGGGTCACCCAGACAATTTCATGTTTTCCCATGAAAACTCACACTTTCATTCATGTGCTAACATAACTGCACAAGGGTTTTCTAATCATCAGTTAGTCTTTCAACACAATTAGCTAACACAATGTAGCATTAGAACACAGGAGTGATGGTTGCTGGAAATGCAAAATTAACTAACTAAATTTGCCCGCAGGTGTGAGTGTGATTGTTTGTCCTGTTTTAAGTTACTGTATTGTTTTTAAGTTATTTTCTTGCTGTTTACTTTGAAGCACTTTGGTCACCGTTTGGGTTATTGTAAAGCACTATACAAATAGACTTTGACTGATTGATTGATTGATTGATTGATTGATTGAAATGTTCCTCTGTACCCCTATGTAGATCTTCCATTGAAAAGCTGCCATTTCTAGCTAGAATAGTCATTTACCACATTAACAATATCTAGACTGAATTTCTGATTAATTTAATGTTATCTTCATTGAAAAAAATGCTTTTCTTTCAAAAATAAGGACATTTCTAAGGGACCCCAAACTTTTGAACGGCGGTGTGTGTGTATGTTTCTATTTTTTGTTGTATTTTTCTATTGTGGTGGTGTCACTTCACTCTTTCTGCTTGCTACTCAATAAAGTATTTCTATTCTATTCTATTCTACTCTAATGTGTATAGGTCCCCATAAAACACCTCTGTCTTGTTAGATCATGGACACGGGACCTCTGGGAGTCTCCTGTATTGTCTGGCACCAGGACAATAACAATGGATCGGGTTCAGGATTTTCATCGATCATTCTGTTCAGGCTGTAGACGTTTGAGGTCTGATTTAGTGCTTTGGGCTCTTTGTTGTGTTCCTCAAGCCTTCTGTGTTGTTTCAGTGGGTCAAATGTTCCACTGAGGGAGGCTGTTGGCTTCTGGTAATCCCAGTGCCTTGGAAGGGTTTGCTTAATCTGCAACAGTAGGTGGGTGATATGTGTCAAAGTAACATCCATATGAATGCTAGGATTCAAGATTTCCCAGCAGAACACTGCATTGTAATGAGAGGATCAACCTTATCCACTTCATCTGTCAGTGGTTTTACTGTTGTGGCAACTCAGTCTAGTTGTGTATAAATAGAATTGAAAGAAGTCAAGGTTGCAAGGGAGGTAATTTTTTAAAAAGTATTTACTGAGATAAATAATTAACTGGTTAGTGAGGGAGCTTGTATTGCTCAACACTTTTCCAGTTTCTGGTGGGACAATGCACTTACTGAGAGAGTTTTCTGCAGCTTTTTTTTTCTCCATTAGGCAACTTGATTACTCTTTCTCCTTCTAGTAACCTTATTATATTTCCCTTTCATGTTTATTCCTGCTAATCTGCCTCCCTTCACCTCCATCTTGTTTTCCCTCGATATCTCATTACTCTTTTGCATTATTTCTCTCAGCCTCTCCTTTCTCTCATACCTCCACTTAAGTCTTTGCACTTCCTACACTGGGTTCAAAGTAGCTGCAGAAAAGGTAACATGGGAGGTGAGGAAAATGTAGGATGGCGTCGATGAACACACAGTGAGGGAGTGTTGATGCATTCGTATCCATGGTTGTGCATCTGTGTCTGAGAGAGTGAGGCAGAGCATATAATGGGAAGAGAAAAATACAGAGGCAGGCAGATTGCCATCTGGTCCCACTGAAATCAGTTAAGACTAAATGCAGATGGTTGCTCCGTAAGCCAATATGATCTGCTCATAGTAACGACTTTATAGGTGGAAATTACGAATGACTTTGCTGATTCGAATCACTTCTTTCGGTTCACTTCAAGCATTCGTGGTTAATGACTATGTTGGGGTTTTTTTTTCTGTGGTCACATCATGTTTCAATGCACTTCAGTTCAGAAAATTCAAAACAACGGCCTGCTTCCCACAAGGAAACCAAAAAATGCTGCACAATATCTTGCCATTTGAAGAACCAGCACAAAGCGGTGTGGGAGGACAATCCAGAGCTAACAATCAGGAGACAGAAATCATGGACACAACCATGTCAGTGATTCTGTTCATTCTGTAGTGGAGCTTCACTCTAATCCACTGCATATACATAAATACACCAGCATTGATGGCAATATAGTATGCCTTCACCATATAGACAATTTTTTGCACATAACTGTTTATCCAACTCTTGTTGACGCACTACTAAACATGGAGAAGGTGCAATAATAAATACTGACAAGTCTAGTCCTTCAGAGCCAACCAGTAAATGAGCACACAATAAACATAGCCTTCTGGAACTCTGGCAACGTATAGAGCAGTCTGCTGATTGTTGAATTTGGAGTTCATGATCTCTGTTTTCTATGCTCACAAGAGCCAGAGGTGCACAGCAGCAGATCCGCCCACCACCACCACCACCACCTCCACCCAGAAGAGGACTGCAAGCATGCTCAGTCAGAAGAAGCAAATATGAGCGCGAAGCTAAAGGCCAATCCTGGTGGCTTTCCTCTGTGTTCTGCTTTGAAATGTCCACTCTCTGGAAAACAAGTTGGGCTATCTGAGATTGGATTGAACCACCCAGTGCGAGATGAGAGACATGGCTGAAAAATTATTTTACGAGTGACGCAAATTCAGCTATAGTTGACTGAAAAACATTTTGAGCTGACAGAACGACCACTTTCTCACTGGTAAATTTTCAGCAGCAACTGAAAGGCAAACACTGAAAATGTAAAATATGTAGTGGTGGGATGCGATTTAAAAAAATGAATCTAATTAATTAGAGGCTTTGTAATTAACTAATTGCGATTAATCAATTTTTGTCAAATAACAATAGTTGATACAATAAGTAAAGTTTTTCAATTCAAATACATTTTGGTTGACAGATGATTCAATGAATAGACATATATGTGTTTATAATTTAAAATTTATAAAATTTTAAAATAGGACATGTAGAAAAAAGTGATTTTGATGATTTAAAGCCTGGATTTAGTTTGGTTTTCCCACTGTATGGCACACAAGATAAGCATAAGTAATTGAAAGAACTTCAAAAAGGTGAAAATTCATAGATTTGTTATGTTTTCATAGTTTCTGGGTCTGATAAATGCTGCAATTTTGATGGTTCTTTTTTAGGAATATAAGTTTTTTTTAAAGTATATTTTTTTATAAACTAAGAATTTATAATTAATCTATTAAAAGACAGACATTTTTGTTGTTTAAGTTATTATTCCAATTTTTTAATGTTTCATTTATATATCTGAATTTTTTATCCGTCTACTACATTCACAGATTACTGCAAACTCAAAGTGCAATTATAGCAATTACATTCAACATTTCAAGAATTTTTGTAAACTCAAGCACTTTCAGTGTCTTGAAAAATGGTCTATTATGGGCTGGCTACACCGTTAGCCGGTAGCAGGACGGGCATAGCTATCGTTAGCTCTGATGCTAACAGCAACATGTTTTGCATACCGTCGGCTTCATGTGCTGCAGTGATCAGAAAACTCCACAATTTGCACACAATCACGCTTTTATCCAAGCTGCCATCGGGAAGATTTTTAAAAGAAAATTTTCTGACCAACAAGCTCAATGCAATCTTGTCTTTCTTCACTGTTCACCAAACTTTCTTGTGGGCTGAAGAACTGACCTCAACCTGTGCATGGGCAGCATCATGCTGTGGGGATGTTCCTCAGCAGCAGGCCCCGGAAGGCTTGTAAATGTAGAGAGTAAACTAATGGCAGCAAAGTGTAGAGAAATTTTGGAGGACAACCTGACTCGGGAGAAGATTTGTTTTCCACCAACAATATGACCTGAAGCAAACAGCCAAAGCTACACAGAAATGATTTAAAGACAACAAGGTAAATGTTCTGGAGTGGCTGAGTCAAAGCCATCCAAAAAGGGCTGGACGCTTATGATCCCCATTCATCCTGACAGAGCTGGAGCAGTTCAGCAGAGGAATTAGGTAGAGCTGTGCCCTAATTGAAGGGTTTGGAAGCAGAGTGGTCTAATCCACTTTCTGTAGTTTTTTAGAAAAAAGGGTTCAAAGTTTTGTGTTTTCAAGAATGGTCTAACATTCGAAGCGCCACTGTTACGCTATATTTGGGTTGTGGGTTAGACCACTTTGCCACTAAAATCTCGAAATTATATAAAACTCAGATCGTATTTTGTGGGTTAGACCACTTTGCTTCTAACCCCCTCAGTTATGGCCAAATAAATTAATATTGCTCTGTAGAAATCAGTTTTCATTTTCTAATTAAGAGGGATTTTTTGGGTGGGAAATCTTATAAAAATAGATGTGGAAAAGCAATTTCTAAGGGGAACGTCCAAGGGAGGCAAATACTTTCTATAAGCACTGTTACTGATGCTAGAATGCTGAGCCTTTTATTTGCCATGGTAAATCACTGCCATGATCATCACAACTGTATTATTTTCTCTTGTTCTCATACTAAGGATGTGGTAAACACATCCCATATCCTCAGGCAAATGCATCACAAACTTTCTGCATGGTTTGATGTCTCAAGAGGTCAGTGCCAACTGAACCTTTAAAGTACATTCCTTAACTTTAGACTGCGCTAACAGATAATGTAATCGGCCCTAATGTAGTAAAATCTATACATTAGGCATTTCAAGCGAGCAGAATACAAACAATAAATACTCTTTAAACCAGGTCTAAAGTGCCATGCAAGACAAGTAGAGCCAAGCTGAGCTGACCTTAGATATCATACACAATAAACTCATCCTGGTAAAAAAAAAAAAAAAATACAGCAGCTGCACAACTGGACACATCAGAACACTAAGTTCAAATAAAAACAGTGGATGACTGCATTGATTAAAAAAAAAAAAAGAAGATGTATGCTGATGGTGCCATATGATGTATGGTGCCTTAGTTTCAAATAATGCCCACAGTGATATCGAAGTTTATTCACAGTATGCAGGAAAAGGGACTGCTGGATTGACAATTCAACTGAGTCAGCATCATCTATTTTAGTGATAACCCACTGTTTGTAGCCCACACACACATTTCCGTATTCTCCAGCAACACAAGGTGCCCTTGATAAAGTAATCATTCTGTACCCATGGTTGTGTATCTGCCTGTGCATTGTGCATTGGCACATGTGTGTATGTACATTTCCCTTGCTACCATGTGTTCTCTATTGGCTGATGATCATCTATCTCCTCATTAACTGTCAGTCACTCTGTTCCCTGTTGACATCTCACTATCTGACCTGCACACCGACACCACCACACCTTTGCAGAGGTAAGAGACATTACAAGAAATAACATCTGGTTTCTGCAGTCATCCAGTTATGTGCATACTGTTCCTCTGGGTATGTGCAGGTGACAAGTGGGTAGTTTGAATCTCAGATGTCATGGATCACCCTCATTTTTTGCATTTCTGTATGCAGTAAAGAATGTGACTATGAACATGATGATTTGCACTCTATTATGGGTAATCAAAACTGGTACTGATGTTAATTAATGGTTATGTATTTCAAGGATTTAACATACTGATTTACTGGATTATTTCACTTTTCTTGTGACACAAATTGTATATCATGTCATAAAAGTGGGTGTGTATGTGACAGAATTCTATAAATACAAAACTGAATTGTTATATATTGTTACATACATGTTAAACCTAGCGCTTTTGCCTTGCAGCTGGAAGATCCCTGGTTCGCGTTCCGGCCTTCCCGGGATCTTTCTGCAGGGAGCTCGTATGTTCTCTTTGTGCATGCGTGGCTTTCTACAGGTACTCTGGCATGTCCAAAAACATGCTCAGGTTAATTGGTAGCTCTAAATTGTCAGTAGATGTGAATGCGAGAGTGATTGTCTGTATATGTCTCCTGCCTTCACCATAAGTCAGCTGGGATAGACTCCAGCCCCCACGCGACCCTAATGAGGATTAAGCTGTGTATGTATGGATCGATGGTTGCATGGATGGATGCATGGATGGATGGATGGATGCATGGATGTATGGATGGATGTATGCATGGATGGATGGATGCATGGATGGATGTATGGATGGATGGATGGATGGATGCATGGATGGATGTATGGATATATGTATGGATGTATGGATGCATGGATGGATGGATGCATGGATGGATGCATGGATGGATGGATGTATGGATATATGTATGGATGTATGGATATATGTATGGATGTATGGATGTATGGATGCATGGATGGATGGATGCATGGATGGATGGATGGATGGATGGATGGATGGATGGATGGATGGATGGATGGATGGATGGATGCATGGATGGATGCATGGATGGATGTATGGATGGATGTATGGATGGATGTATGCATGGATGGATGGATGCATGGATGGATGCATGGATGGATGGATGGATGGATGGATGCATGGATATTAGATCTGCAAACACACACTTGCAGCTGCACAAGAACTCGAAGTGAAGTGAAGGATTGGAGGAAGTAATGCAGATGCAGATATCTCTGCAGCCTTTTAGGCCTTGTGAAACACCGAGTGGAGCACACAAACATGTAAAAGGAAAGGAACACATCACACCTTGAGCATTTTAATGACTGCAGATGTATGTACACCAGAGGAATGTCAGTCAGTCAGTCAGTCATAAAGCTCCTGTGCGGCATCTTTTCTTCACAGCTTGAACAAGCTGTTCCCCTTCCAGTTTATCACCATTTTGCCGTTCACTGAAAACCTTGTAGGAAATCAGTTTTATGGGAAGTGCAGAAAACAGACTGATGTTTCTCCCAGATGTAGAGCTCAATTATTTTGGATTGTTACCTTCAAATGGACAGACGGAGCAATAATCACATCCCTGAAATGTCTGTCATTCTTATCTTTTCCATAAATCTACCAGATCTACACTTGTGTGGAACATGACGTTCAAAGATAACAAGAAAAGATGTGATCCCTTCAACTGTCCAGCACCCTCAGTTTTATTTAGCTTCATCCCCTCTAACTCCCATCATTCCTTCCCTAAGTCTCTCTTTTCCCATTTCCCATTTCTCCAGAAAAAATTACATTTGGTTCTGGTAAAATATTTATGTCTCACTCATAGCACTAGATCCATGAATCATACATTTTTTAAAAATGGGTGTGAAGGAGGCAAAGGAAGGAAGAGAAAGGGAAAGGAATGAAATGGATACAAATGTAATGACGGGAGCAGCAGGAGAGAAATGGGAAGAATGTCAGATGATGAAGGAAGAGAAGAGGACATATACTGGAAACCAGAGATGTTAAGGGAAGGTGAGAGAAAAAGAGTCTGTACAACCGAAGCTACTTTGTAAAAATATAGCAGAAAGGCTGTTTACGGTGCAGCCAAACAAACTTGCATTCTTTTAATAACGAAGCCGATCAACAGCGGGCACAGCAAAGTTGATTTTCTTGCTGAGTTGTGAGAGGTGTGCAGCCTGTCACTCTTCATCTAACAGCACTCTGCAGCTTCTCTCTCTCTGCTTCTTTTACCTCCTGCAATATTTACAGTCACTGTCAAAAAATGTAGAGAGGTTTTCTTGTTTAGTAGACACATCACAGCCAGCACTGACCTCAGTGACAAAGACAATGCTTCTCCCAGAGTCACGGTGTTTCACCGGCTGGGCACTATGAAGCAGCAACGTATTGCTACATGCAAAAAAAAGCTGGGAAATGCTGTCTCACACAGCACAGTGAATGACTGTAAGACTACAGGGCACACTTCAAAATTCAGTGCAACTTTTGTTTCACATTTGTGGCGAAAAAAAGTGGAAGGTTTGAGTGAACGATATATAAATTTAGGTCACACCATATCCAGGTACCTGCAATACCTGCTCATGTAGGCAAGTGTAAAAAATGTGTTATAGCTAGCTTTAAGTGAGAAATGACCTTTATGTAATGCTTCCAGGACATCAGTTGGTGTAAAGTTGTCAGCAAAGCAGTACAAGCACAATATCCTATTATCCTCCACATTTTACACAATAATGAAACAACTCCTCCTTGACCTTATATTCTCTTATACAAAGAAAAAGTATGTCAGAATTTTGAAGGAGGAGAGAAAAAAGAGGAGGAGAAAACTCATAGAAAAATGCTAAAGACAAAAATACACGCACATACTAACACAAATGTGAGCACACATTGCTCAGACTTATCTTGAATGTATATCCAGCCTGCCAAACATTATCAAAACGTGTGAGCCAGCGTTTTCTGTTTCCAGCAAGAATTTGTTGCTGATAAAAAATTCAGCATAGGAGCAAAGTGTTGGCTAAGTGACAGCGAAACGAGATCCAGTAGGAGCAAGTATCCCTCAAGTGTTACAAAAGACCTGCGTAAGCTCTTCTGAGACGGAACGAGAAGAAGGGGGAGGAGGAAGCTGAAGAGAGAAGGCCAGGTGAAACAGGGTCAGCACTCATCTTCCACTGAACCTTATGAGAGTTGATTATCTCCAGCCCTCACCCCCACACAGGGCCCTGCCTGCAGAGTGTTCGTCTGTATATGCATGTTTCCCTCTCTCCCTTCCTGTGTCTTATTAATGCTGACATACTTTAGCTGCTGGCTATGTGCTTACCCTGTCCTCTTTCTAACTCTTAAGATAAGGCAGATTACAGACACGGAGAACACGCACACATACGTACATAACCAACATTAAACATATCTCTTCTAAGAGCAAGGTTAAAGGCGAAACATCAGCAGATAGAAGATTGTTTCACATCCAAACAGTGTTTACTGTGAACATGTATAGCATCCTGTCTGCTTTAGGTTTGCCTCTGGCTGTCTAGCACACGAGTGTGTACGTGAAGCTTGTTTGATCTATAGGATAAACATTACGTTAGAAAATCTGTTTGCACAAGCTTTAGGGGTTATTTTGAGCCATAAAGGAAAAGGAAGGTGAACAAAGAGGATATTCTGACACGACTCATTTAGTCCATGTTCAAACTTCAGCAGGATCTTGTTTCAGTTTAACATGAGTGCATTTATTATTTGTGAGATTTTTCAAATGATGGCAATCGGCCTTATGTCACAGCTCTGTGTCATTAATAAGTTGAACACTTCTTTCGCTTTGACTTTGTGTCATAACTTACATCTGCATCTCCATCTGCCATTATTTTGGAGCCAATTTATTTGTCAAGAGGGAGTGCATCAATTAAAAACAAACAGCTCGACAGATTTATCGGTTCCCAATAAAGTATGTCACATTTTTAAACTTTGTTCTCCAGTCTGACCACCTGATTATATTATGTAGGGAATACCACTGTCCATTTTGTGTCTGTTAAGGCTTTGACTCGCAAAGATTTAAGACGGGGAAATTTTGCATTGAACAAATCAGTTATTTCCAATGGAATTGCTGCAATCAGAGGATTTGCCCGAGGAGGCAAAATTAGTCTGCATGAATGTTCTGCACAGCGTTTGGCCTTGGTAATCGTTGACACATGAATGTGTGCAATTGACCAAGAAAAACTGTTCTACAAAAACCAATGCTTAGCCTGCAGTTATGAGACAAGGACTATGACATAAATACGAAATGTGGGATCTGGTCCCATTATTAATCTTTTTTTTTTTTTGCTCCTTTTTTCCTCCTTTGTGTGTTATAGTGAATGGAACACCAAAACAAAGCAGTGAAGAGTGAATAGAGAAAAAGGTATTGTGACTCTTTAATTAGATTTTTCACTCGCGCTGCAAATGAGAAGCTCACAAAAGTCTTAATTGAGAATTTATTAACTCTTAAAAGGAGTTGAGAGAAAATTTATTAGGATTAACAAAGAAAGAAACAAGAAATTAAGACAACAGCACAGCAACAATGGTAGCAACAGCAACAACAGATCCTTACTTTGTATCAGCAGCGCATATACAGGAAAAATGTAGTTTCCTACCTTTTCCATCATCTATAGGGACGCACATGTATTGAATCACAATGCTGCACATTATTTTCACTCAGTTCAATAAGCAAAATACTAAGTTTTTAGCCTTTTCAAGTGAAAAGGGTATTGAATGTTAAAAGGGTTAAGAGTTGCGTTGCTGAAAGGGCACCATTGTTTAGTAATGCAAAGCAACATGAAAAGGCCACTGACTTTAAGAATTGTATTAAAATCCAATATGGTGCACACTTTGAATGTATTTCAAAAGTACAAAAGAGGACTCCAGCTTCCCATTTCCTTTATAGCCTTTTATTATGCAAACTATGACAAACAGACTATTGTGACAACACTACTGAGTCAAAGTGGACGGAGACATGTGGTAAACAGGTATATTGAACCTAAATCATTCATTAAATAGCATTTCAAATCTACTTCATGGTGAATCCAAGGATGTTAGTTGCCACAATTAATGTCAAAGTACCACACCTCCAACATTATGCCAGAAAAACATCCATCCATCCATCCATCCATTAGCTATACACCGCTTAATCCTCATTAGGGTTGCGGGGGGGCTGGAGTCTATTCCAGCTGACTTAGGGTGAAGACAGAGGACACCATGGACAGGTTGCCAGTCTGTCACAGGGCTACATTACAGACAAACAATGGCACTCGAATTCACACCTATGGACAATTTAGAGTTACCAGTTAACCGTTGGACTGTGGGAGGAAGCCGGAGTACCCAGAGAAAACCCACACATGCACAGGGAGAACATGCAAACTCCATGCAGAAAGATCCCAGGAATGCCGGGACTCGAACCAGGGATCTTCCAGCTGCAAGGCCAAAGTGCTAACCACCAAGCCAGCCCCACAGAAACAGACTTCTCTGTTTCAGAGATAGAAGTACAAAAGCTATCAGAACAAGCATCTGCTAAAGATGACAATCCAGAGTAAACATGAAACATCTGTTTAACGAAATGCACCCCGATCCCCAGTTTGATTCAACACTTGTCCATTGGATGTCATTAAGCCTCAGAAAAGACTTTGTCGTGATGCTCCCTTACGAGCTAAACTCCCACGGTGCTCTCTGCTTTCCTGCCTCCTCTTGTTGCCTCAGTATGACACAATAGGAGGTTTCACTTGATGGCACAACCTGGTACTATAGCTAATCTACAATAACTGAAGTACGTAATACCAGGGGAAATGGTATCAGGTATCAGCAAGCACTGAATACAAAAAGACTCGGATTGGATCAGAAACAAAAAAAATCCTGATATCTTGAGGTCATCCCTAAATAATTTTGTTAGACAACTAACACATTGTCAGAAATGAAACAAGCTTCTCTTAAAGATTCAAGGCTAAAAAGTACAAACCAATAAACATCTTTCAAATCTGACATCTTAGAGGCATCACAACGGATGCAGTTCTTCATTTATGCCAAAGGTCTTCACTGGGTTCAAAATGTGATACCAATGTGCCTCTCTGCAGAGCAGTGAGTTTATGATGTCTAGAAGAGGGGAGGGTTTTTTCAGACCTCAGAGTAGAGCAAACGGTTAGTCTATATATAATGTCCAGCATAATCCATGATTCCTGTACATAATGCAGCCCTTTGTTCGATATGCAAATTTTTAAAGCTCTTTGCATTTCTCTAGCATACCAGATCACAGAAACATTTCAACATATATATGACAAGTGTGGAATTGCAGGAAATGAAGAATTTAATGGGTATTTTTTGCCACTACGTTGATGTATAAGGTAATAGAACATTATAGAGAGTTGCCAAAGATATAACATAACAAGTAAACCATGTGCATCAGTATCTTTCAATCACTTTGGGTGACATCACACATGAAATAGCAGTATATTGAACACACAAAAATGTTTTCTAGAAAATAATACCACCATTCTAAAAGTGTGAAGTCCTGCCTTTCAGTACACTGAGTTCCCTGGACAGAATCCCACTGGTCTCAGGCCAGTACAGTGGGCAGTGGTCATGACACAGTTTTGTGCAGAACTGTAAAAGATCCCCCTGTGCCGAACAGTAAAGCAGCAAGATTCCAGATAAACACAGCAAAGAACATTTATTTTCTGTAATCTAGTCACCAGTTTGTAGTGTGATTTATTTTTTTTCTCGGCTTGATTTATGCATTTTACCAAAATCTTCCTCCTTTTCATCTATGTGCTAAATAAGAGGCTGCTTCTAAGATCTAAAGTATTGCTGGAATGCATTGCATAGAAATAGTTACAGCGCATTTCAGTCTTATAAAGAAAGTAATAAAATTTCAGCTAGTATTAATGGTCTCTGCGGTGCTTGCACTGCTCTAAACTTTTGCTACTGAGTTGCAATGACAAAAAGGAGAAGAAGTTGGCAGGACAGTCCCAGCTGAGAGGGCCAATCCACTTCTAATTACCCTGTTCCCTTCCTTCAATGAATTGCTCTCACACAGGGGAGCAGAGGGGCCTTTTTTTTTCCGTACGTCTGAAAGTCTTTACCAGAGAGCTCACTTATGCGAAGAGAGGGACGGAAGGAAGGATGTGCTAAAGTGGAACAGTGGATCCAGCTGAGAAAGCTGAGACTTCATGAAAGGTAGTCCCATGTGGTTCCACTCATTCAGTCAGTCGAAAAATCTTCCAGCAGACCCTGAAAATCATATTTTTTATAACTAAAATGAGACAAGCTGCACCAACCAAGGCTTTCATCCCGTTTTCAGTTTTTTTTGACAGGGACTATTTAGGGGATTTTGAAGGTGGGGTTTTTTTTTGAGTTTTTCGTTCCCTCCATGAAGTAGCCTCAAAAGTTTTAAAGTTGTCTATTAACGAACTTGCAAAGTAACCTAAAATGTGTGTTGCATAAGGTAATAAACCTCGGGTGTTTGATTGTATTGTGACGTGCAGCTTTGTGAACAGTTGTTTGTGGAGGATGCAACAGCACATTCAGAGAAGGTAATACTCTTAACAAAATGTTTTAAAATGATCAATGGCACAGCTTCTGGCATACTTGTGAATAATCCAGTTTAATTTCTCTGCGCTTCTCCGATGCACACGAGGAGCTAAAGTATGGACATTTGACCTCGGAGTGATCGCAGTTTGCCATATCAAAATGAATTATAGATGTTAAAATCTCCCATTGATTGAGTAACTGGCAGATGCGACAGTGTTCCTGGGCCATAAAGCTGTAATGAGGGAGATGTTTTAGACCTTCCTCTCAGACTGGTTTCTGCTCCTAAGGAAGGAGTGTTAAATGGCATTAAATGTGATGGGGCATTAGACTGTAAAGAAACCTCAACTGCATAACAGAGTGTGAAAATGTAAGAAGAAAAGCGAGTGAAGAAGAAAACAGCGGGCAGAGAGAGAAAAAAGATTCTTAATATAAAGCTGTTTTATTGATCTTGTCAGGGGAAACATCTGCTCCTCATGTTTCCTTCTTTTAGATGCTTTGTGTCTCCTTCTGGCTTATTTTTAGGCTGCAGGAAAAGACATGGAGGCATTGTTTAGCCTACAGTGCATATTTATGTGTTTATGCCCTAATGACAAAATAGGTAATCTAAAACGACCATCAGTGAAAGTGAGATCTTGCACCACCCATGATAACGTTGTCTCTAAGAGGTTTGATGCTGTGGTACCAAAGTCAGTGTCAACAACCACTACTTCTGTGTCTGAGAGCTGCTTTTAGCATTGCAATACATTCTTTTGTTCCGTTCTTTATTTCATGAGTACAAGCTTTGCTGCCTTCGTTGCATTTTTAATCCTGGACTGGGTTCATCCTCATATTGTCGAAGACAGGGTATTTTGCAGGTGTCATCAGTGCTGAGTGTAACAAACAAGTCAAACAGTTTTTTTAAAAAAAGCACTAAAAGCAAAAAAAAAATACAAAACTTCTTGTAAAAGTCACTTTGGCTTATATTTTACAGTGAGCAGTGAGAAAAATTACATGTTAAGGTAGCTAGCTTCATTGCTCATTTGTTTGTCTTATTCTCAGCATTATGACGTTATCCACCTGCAAGTATTATTAACCTAACACTGGTGCTGCTAATACTACTCTTTCTCCATCCATCCAGCTCACCTATAACTCTGCTCAAACACCATAAAACTACTTTGCACTACATCATAAGAAGCTGTAATGTCCTATTAACACAACTCTCTTGTATATGCCACTGTCGTTCCTTTGTACTTAATCTTTCTTTTCCAATATCACTAACATGTCAGTGGGTTTAAGAGTGAGGTGACAATGGCACAGGAGGACGCTTAGGTCTAAAAGCTGGAATAGAAATGTTCGCAACAAAACTCAAATGACACCTACAGTCCTGGGCGAGGGTTTAGCTTTCATAATTTCTTTTTCATATTCTTTCATCTCTCTGGCCTTGTGTCTTTTTTCTTTCCGAACTTCTATTTTCATTATAAGCCTGCCCTGAGGGACATTTTTTTTCCCTGCTGACCACTTCTGATGTGTGACCACTGTTTTTTAATGCAAGAACCGTTTTCAACAGCTGGCATTTAATTTGAACTGTTAAAGGGATAATATTACAAGAGATTTTATGAGTTTGTGCCAGTTGGCCTTTAGGCTGTTCCTATTAATGGACAATTGGAGATACAGTAGAAGATGATAAAAAGTAATAGTAACTGGAGATTAAAGGATTCATTTTTCTGCCTTCAGAAGAAGCAATTTGCTCTCATTCATTCTGGTACTGTGTGAAAACCAACTTCCACAGAGAATGGCTCTGTTTGATTTTATTTCCATCGTAGTTCGGTTAAGTGGATTCGAATCAGCG
Source organism: Amphiprion ocellaris (assembly GCF_022539595.1). Lineage (NCBI taxonomy): Eukaryota > Metazoa > Chordata > Actinopteri > Pomacentridae > Amphiprion > Amphiprion ocellaris. The sequence continues at coordinate 27,325,234 of NC_072784.1, read as the reverse complement.
CTGCTGTATTTTAAACTCAACTTTTTCTTCATCCTCAAATCCCCAAAAGTATGTCACCTAACAAACAATATGACCACAACAGTATGTAAGCGATCATGACTCTCCTCCAAAAAGCCCTACAGGCCAGCTGGATGTGCACCAACATGTCCATCCATCTATAAACAGGAAATGCAATTCCTTCAGTCTTTCAGGGTTTATAGAGAAACATGTAAACTTCACAAATAGAGAACTCCTCTCAAATATCAACAACAGACGGTGCCAACATGCATGCCAAGTGAATTGTAAAACAAATTAAAAAGTAAATAAAATCTAGTTAAAAAAAATTAATAAACTCTTCAAATCTGGCAGCAACAGCAAATATTTGTAAAATAATGTTAGATTTTTAAAAAATACTCATTTGATTTATTATTCAAGCTTAATTAATTCTATGGTCACACATTGTAAAAGAGAAAAAAGAAATGTACAGTTTTGGCCCCCTTTAAAAAAAAAAAAAAAAAACAGTCAACATGTAAGTTAACAGTTTTTCTGGAATTATCTATAATTTAACAAAACTGGAAAATCTGGAAAATAATTAATAATAAATAAAATATAATAAAAAAAATTCCAATTTTCAATCCTTAATGTACATTTTTTCTTTCAACTAACAGCAAATCTTATTGTAGCAACTGTGTCATTTTATGGTCAAATATTGTAAAAGCACAAATTTCCATTTATGATAAATACAGTTTTTCGATGTGCACACTATTTATGTTTTTGGTCTGTTTTTGTTTTGTTTTTAAGTGTGCTTGAATGGTTCTATTATTATCTAATATCTGCATTTACAGTTGTACAACAGTTTTCCATGTCATGCTAAAAAACAGTAAAATTCTTCAAAAGAAATTTAAAATTAAAAACGTTTTTTAACAATATGAGCTAATTAGTTGATCCAGTGTCCTATCAGGAAACATTCTCTATTTTTTCTATGCCTTCTGGGTCTATAATTAAGTACAATTTTTCCAAAGGAAGCACACAGGAAACTGGAACCCTCTTCAGGACGGTTAAATTTGTTATCGCCCCCATCAACATACACTGAAAAATTGAAGTTCCACAACGATTAGCTTCAAGACAAATAGAAAGCTTACAGTAATTCAAAATTTTACCACTAATGAGAATTCAAAAAATACAGAATCACTACTAACTTCAACGTAGACATCATTCTGGTAGTTTGTGTAAATACAGAAAGTGAAGAGGACTGAAATGCAGAGAGGAAACAAGGAAATGTGTGTGATATGATGAATAGTGATACATCAGTAACACCAGTCTGTAGGGACACGGGGAGAGAAAATGGTTTCAGTGATGGTGTTTATTACCCATCAGTCACACAATGACACATACTACTTTCATGGGCGCACAAAAACATGAACTCTAACATGAAAATGCAAACGCACAGTGAAAGCAATAAGAACTGAAGGTTAAACTCGCACATAACAGACTGGGTCATTTCATTTGTCCCTCCTAGAATCCTCTTCTTTTCTTCATTTTCTTGCATCTTTTTTTTTTTTTTTTTTTCAAAAAATTGGAGGGGAGGGTTTTGGTACGTTCAGGAAACATGTATCATCCATGGTAAAAACGCCGAAGGGAATCTGTAATGAAACTCATCTCACTGGCAGGATTTGCAGTGACTACTCAAATCAGATTTTTTCCACTTGTGTGACACAGACCTTATCTCTTTGTTGCTATCTAAACAGTGAGAAATCTGATTCTTTTCCATTTTAATCCCCCTATAAAGACGAAGGTGCAACAAATTAGATTTTTAACAGGTAGCGAAGAGTCATCCCTGCTGACATTGCGAGTCATTACAGAGGATCCCCGTTTCTTCCGTATTAGCTCTCTGCTCTCTCATAACAGCTGCTGATGACTTTCCATTTCTCTTCTGGTTCTCTTTAATGATTTTCCAAAGCCACACCGAGAGGAAGAAGACACAAAGGAAGACAAAGAGACGCTGCACGATACTCATTCCACTTTCACACCGTGTTTTGCTCTCTCATCCTCAACCTCTGTGTTTGTCCCTTTATTTCGGTGTGTCAGATGGGATACATGTACCTGATCTGTTTAGGAGAGTGGGCGATGGTGGAGACTAAGGCACTTAGACACATCCTGCAGGCAGGGACTCTGTTTAAAAAACACATACACACATACCCACATGCGAGTTCATGTACTTGCATTTTCAAGAGTTTTGTAGATATTGTATGTGGCATAACTGGTTCATTGCCCTCGTTCTCTAATCTAGTTTTTTTCCCCAAAAAAAACAAGTGTTTTTAGGAATTAAGTAGAGAGGGCCTTGTTTTCATATTGTGAAACATGCATTTTTGATACAATGCAGTGTTTTGAAGAGGATTTTATGAATCTTGGCAACGTAATACTCGCTTGGCTTGATGACGGTGGACACTGTTGATACTCAAAGGGAATTTGTATATTTACTTCCTGTTTTCACGCGGAGGTGAGAGGTCAGCTTCAGTTACAGAACACTGCCTCCAGGTATTACAGAGAATCAGTATTTTGATCAAGGCCACTTCAGCAGGGTGGATGCTTGTTTCTAAAGAAGAATTTCTTAATTAAAATTCAACTTCAGTACATGCATGGGTTTTGAATATGTAGCCCAGCTCTGCTTTAACTGTTAGTGTATAAATTTAGTGCACCTTAAGGTTTGCAGAATGTTAATATCCGAAGCATATGAACAAGCACACATACCAAGCGTGCTATTTGCATGTTCCGGCATACAAATATAATATATACAGCAATGATAAGGGTAAAACACTGCAGACAGAAACTGGCTATTCCACACTTGTAGAAAACACGGAGAGAAAAGTTATACAACTGGCTATATCACTGCACGGGTACACATACATACACACACCCAGAGGCATGCTTGTACATACACAGAAACACAAATCTACATCCAGGGGTGCCATCGCTGTGAGGCAAGCCGGAGCTAGGGCAGTGTGATGGTGTTATATAACAGGGCTGGCCAAGCACGGCTAAGCATTTTTATCTGGGCTAACAACAACTCTACTTGGAGTACTTTGAATGTGTGTGTGAAAGAGGAAAGAGGGATGTTATGAAATCAGCTACATGGGAGAAAGACAAAAATTTGTGTTAAGCAAAAGAAGAGCAGCAAAGAAAAAAGACATGCGGAGGGAAACATAAAACACAAGGGAAGATTTGGCTAAGTGCAAGCAAAGAACCATGTCAGTCACAGCAGGGCTGCTGTACTTTCAGAGAAAGTCTAATGCAAGTTTCAGGTCTGTCTCAAGGAAAGTCACATGTGAATTGAAGCAGTTTGATGTGGTACCATGCACATCTTTCAAGAGCCTCAGTGCAGCACAGATCTAACAAATATTACATACGGTACAGAACTTAATAACTAAACAATTCAAATTCCACAACAAAACCTGCTACCTGGTCAACTAATGTTCAGTCCATCTCAATGGGGCTGATTTGTAGAGGGATTTGGGGTCTCTTTGAGCGCATCAATGTTTTTTAAACTGATAAAAGTCTGAAATCCAAGGTAAGGCACAGGCTGACTCACCAGATGTAGATTGCTGGTAGACTTCTGCCATTGATCGTCCATTTCAAGTGGCTTTTTCACAAAAGTACAACCAGAGTGTGCATTCAGATGTGCAACTTCAGAGGCTCACAAAAATCCAATCGAGTTTATTGTACAAAAGTACAATAACCAAGCAGAGGCATCCAAAACAGGACGAATCACAAAACACACTGGCAACACTGGGAGCCTTAAGCAAAAACACTGGGCCACTGGTACAAGGGCAGTAGAGGAACTGGGGAGGCAATCAAACACAGGTGGAGCACATTAGGGCGAGCCATGTGATCACACAGGTGAGAAATTAGACAAAGACCAGGACATGTAAAGACACCTGTAACAAGATGAACACACAACAGGAAGTAGCAAAATCAAACAGGAAGTAATGATGACATGACCTCTGAACAAGACCTGGACAGACATGCTTCCTGCTCCCATTCTGCTGTCTACAGTTTCATACAAATATTTACATACATTTGTAAAGACCATGGACATCCTGGCTATCCAATACCTTCTATAACTCTTAATGTTCTGTGATGGAATCATTGAAATTTGTCTTTGTCACAATAAACAATCATGTACTTTGTTTCTCTCAGAGATTTATTGTCGGTCTTCTGAAAATATGATTAAATCTGTTGGGTCAAAAATATACATAAAACAATGCAAATATTGGGTTAAATGTCTTTTCACCATTTTCATCTCAGTTAAACACTTTTCTTAGCCATCCACAAGCTTCTGACAAGCTACTGTTTGCATCTTTGACCACCCCTCTTCACAGAATTGGTCAACTAAATTTGTGTGTCTTTCTGACACAGACTTGTTTCCTTAGCACAATTCACAGGTTCTTGATTGGGTTTAAGACAAGACCTTGGGGGAGGCCAGTCTAAAACCTTAATTCTAGTCTGATAAAGCAATTTTTTTTTTTACCATTTTCAGCGTGCATTTTGGATCATTGTCTTGTTCTCAGCTGTGCCCAAGACCCAATCTTCTGGCTAATATTTCTATTTTCTTTTTTTTTTTTTTTTTTTTAGAAAAATGTGGTGGTAATCCTCCCTCTTCTTTATATCATGTCCTTACTACTTCACCCCTTCCACTGGCAACAAAACAGCCACAGAGCATAATACTGCCACCTCCATGCTTGACGGTAGGTTGGTGTAATTGGGATTAAAGGCCTCACCTTCTCTCGTCAAAACAAATTTCTGCTCATTGTGGCCAAATAGCTTAGATTTTGTTTCATCTGACCACAGAAATTTCCTCCAGAAGGCCTTTTCTTTGTCCAAACTTCAGTCAAGACTTAATGTTGTGTTTCTGGAGAAACGGCTTCCTTTTTGCATGACAGCCTCTTAGCTTATGGCGATGTAAAACACACCTGCAGCACGCTTCCAAGTCTGTCTATGATTGGCATTCACAGATGCACAGAGAGTGTTCTTGCTGAAGAGGGAGGGAACAGTAGCACCTCATTGTTTTTTCAGAGCAAAACAGCTCATCTAAAATTGACATTGCAGGTACATGTAAGACTGGGATTCAGTTGCTGATTTCAACACTGGCTCTGTGAGACTTCTTGTGATAAAACACAAAACAGACAGGACCTACTTGTGAAAAAGGTAGCATTACATTAGAAAACTCCACATCATCTTGAAGGACTTTAGTTTTTCATCTTTAAAGAAAATGATTCTGTAACTGAGATGAGTTTGTTTGAGAGTGTCTGAAAACATGTTGGATGGAATGTGTTTGTTGTAACACATGGCTGTCTCTGTTGTCGGGAGGCTGCAAAAATGGTGAGAACTGATGAATTTTTAATGCTAACAGGCAGAAGAGGAGCTAGTGGTATCACTGGAGATTTAACATTACCCAGATGGTCCGTGTTTATCTTAAACATCACAGAGGTATGAGAGGACAGCAAGAGACAGAGCGATAACGAATAAGAGCAAGGGATGGAGGGAGGATGAAAGGAAAATTGAATTATGTTGTGATGGAAGTGTGTGTGTGTGTGTGTGTTAGCCGGCAGGCAAGACATCTGAATGGTTGTCCCAGATACCCAAATAAGTCTCATCACATAATTCTATTACAATTGCTTAAGTCAGCACGGATGAGACGCACAAACACACTTCGTGCACATGATCACCTCAGCTTCATCATCTGCAACTTTCATCTCCCCTGGTACGTCTGACTCTGTATCACTGGCTATAATTTTGCTAGGTGCAGCTAGTGCTATGATGGAACAAACACCCATATGCACAAACAGAAAAAAACTGATAAAAATCTATCTCAGCCCGTCTAAACATGATGAAGTGAATGACGAGAATATATCATATGGTTGACATTGACATTGTGTGCAGCTGCAGTGTGCTAGTGATGTATGTGTGTGCGGTGGATACGCACTTGCATGGCGCATGCTGTCGAGGCAGACTGATCCACAGCAGGCGTTCTTTGATAGGGTTATTTAAGTGCTGTGATTCTCCATGTGCAAACATTTCACCCACACACACACACACCCACATGCACACACACACATACACACACATACACACACACAGCTAATTAACACCTCACTCTCCCTCTGGTATGCCGCAATCAAGCTTGATATTTTTAATCAAACATGAGTGCTCACATAGCTGCACACCTGCACTGTCCCCATTCATAACACCCAGACATGCACACCCACACACACACACACACACATACGCACAGTTTTGGTGATCTAAAATCATATGTGCGAGTTTCGCAACAAGTAATTAGCCTGTGTTAGTGATTAGCCTTAGACGCAATTAGCCTCCAGCCCTGGCATGCTCGTTTATCACCATTTGAAAGGGCAATGTGATGGGATAGGAACATTAAGGTAAGCACAGTTACGGGGTAATTCACACGAGGACACACTTCTTTTTGTTCATTTCAATTAAGAGTTTAGATTCTCACTCACATATACAGATGACAGATATGCTTGACTTTCAAATGCACCATAACACCTTTTGCATATTAATGTCAGCAGAGAGCCAAAGTCATGATGTCACAAGCTGTTCCTCTATTTCCACTACAGCTTCTAAAGCTCAGTTCCATCTGTAAATCAGCACTTGTTTCTTTAGTATTTGGTAATAAAGTTCTAGGAGTTTATTTTCTGCAGTATAAGACAACACTTGTACTACTACTTCTACAGCTCCTGCGAAAATTTACCTGCAAAGTTACTTATACCTTTGTAGCTTCATCCAGTCTTAGCTATTTTCATAACATTTCCAACTATTGGCTGATGATTTTACGTTTTCTTGAAGGTGTTTACGGTGTTTCTCCTTCTTTGTTAATATTTTACTTACTACTTTCCCAGCTCCACTGGCAGCAGTACAGGCCCAGAGCATAATACTGCACCCACCATGCTTAACAGTAGGTGTGGTGGCTTCTCCGTACTTATGCCTTCAGGTACTTATGCCTTCATTCAGTTTCGACCATTTTCTTCTATTTTCATAACATTTCTAACCTTTAGCTTGTATGCCTCTTGTCAACAAACCTGTCTACTGTTTGGGCCTTCTTACTTTTTCTTAAAAAAAAGTGCATAAAGACTCTTAGTAAGCTTTTGGGCCACCACATAGTACTAGAATAGCTCCAATGCATAATGCCATTGATTCTTTAAGTCTTTACAACTATGTGGTAGAGGCTGAACATCATGTTCAAGCAGATAGTCCTTCATTTGGAAAATGTTGGTGTTTTAATGATAGCACCAGAGAGTGCTACATAACACTGGAGGATTTCCCCTGATGTACTGAGCACCTCTCTTCTTTTTCTCTCTCCTTATATTTGTATGTCACCGTTGCAAGTCACTGACTTCATCTCTGCAGGTGTCTACATGTGGAGCTACATGTTTATGATATGTGATTTCTGGCGTCACCAACCTATCCAGTGTTTATTGCCAATGCGTTTTTAGCTTTTTAAATAAAAAAAATAAAAAAATTCGACCTGCTATACTGTTCTCTGTCCCCTCTAACCTGACTCAACCAAAAAAGTCAAAGCACATCCCTGGATCTGGTTCTTATCGAGGTGTCTTCCTTTTAAAGGGGAGTTTTTGTTCTTGCTACTGTTACCAAAGAGTTTGGTCAAAGGGAATATTTTTGACTTGTTGGGTTTCTCACCATAATATAAGCTTGAAAGATCTTTACTTTACTACTAGATGTGCCTTGAGATTTTATACATCGTGAGTTGGTGCTAGTTAGATAAAATTGAATTGAACATCCATCCATCATCTATACACCGCTTAATCCTCATTAGGGTCGCGGGGCGGCTGGAGTCTATCCCAGCTGATTTAGGGTGAAGGCAGGGGACAACTGGACAAGTCGCCAGCCTATCGCAGGGCTACATATAGAGACAAACAATCACACTCGCATTCACACCTATGGACAATTTAGAGTCACCCATTAATCTGAGCATGTTTTTGGACAGTGGGGGGAAGCTGGAGTACCAAGAGAAAACCTGGACAACTTGTATTGATTTGCAGTGACCCTTCCCTCTAAGAGGACAAATGTATACAAACCAAGCCAGCAAAATGTCGCCCACAGTATTACAGAGCCACCTGATACTCTAGCTATAGGAATCAAGGGTTGAGGATTTCCCTTAGGTAGCCACTTAAGTAGTTTGTATCTGAACCAAGGATTTTTTCTATTCTGGTTAGTCATTCAAGACCCATGGGAAATGCTGAAACAACTAGAAAAGCACTCAGAGAGCGCAGTACTCCGCCAAGGCTGCTCAGTTGACATTATTTCTGACGGATGAAATCTTTAATAAAAAATTACCTTGCGCTGAGCACAGGCATGTGTTATGCATGTGCACGTTATGTATGGATATTGAAATGCGTGTAAATTACTCTTATAATGGTCTGTTGATCAGTTCGTCACTTTTGGCAAACCTTTGTTTTGCTAGTATTAAAATAACTGTTCCTTCCATGCTTTTATTTTGAAGATGTATTTTTAATGTTACGGGCTTTTATTTTGTCACCAGTCCAGCGGCACAGGAAGTGTTTATCTAAGAAGCGATTTCTTGACATGACAAAGACGCTGCCGAAAAGTCCTAACAGTCGTGTAAAGATGAAAGAAAACAGTTCCACGCTGTTGCTGTCTAGCAAAGGATGTGTATGAACTTAGAAGCACCTCGTGGGGACAAGGTCTTACGGTGAAGAAATGATTGAAGGACAGAAAGGTGAAATTGTGTTCAAAATAAGGCTGACAGCTGAACGTAAATAAAGGCTTTGTGAAACATCAGGAGCTTCACCATTGTCTGGCTGGGGTTTGCTACATTGCGTGACCTAAATATGTAGCGGGTGGCAGGAATTGATGGGACTCAGAAACACCCCACAGTTTAATCATTTGTTCCTTGTATGATTTCCAATGGATAAATCACAGTCAATTTGTAGTAGGATCGCAATCATGTGATCGTCAACAGGGCACTGAGACAGTGTTCACATCATGGTTACAGCGACGCTGTGCCGGCTGCTATATCTGGCAATGGGAAATCCTTAACAAATCCGTGGATCCAGACTATAATCCGCATCAATGCCAAAATCTAATGAGTTCGTGCCATTTCTGACCTTCCCTCAAAATTTCATCCAAATCTGTTGGTCCGTTTTTGAGTAAGGTTTCACACAGACAGACAGATTCACAGACAAATGTACGCCGATTGTCACATAACTCCGCCATTCCTTGGCTGAGTAATAACAATTCTAAACTGTTTTCTAAAAAAGAAAAACAAACAAACACTGTCTCATATGGAATCAACAACAAAGCATAATGTAGGGCAAGTTGTGTCCCAAGACTCTATTTTAATTACACTAGAATAGAGAAGTTCCAGTTTCACTTCAGCTCATATGATTTTCTGTTTTAAGCTGTAGCTCTGGAACAAGTTACATCTAAATGAAGCTTTCAATCCAAACATGACAGAGATGTCACAAAACTCAACTTATATTTCCATCTGTTCGGCTCATGGCTGCTAACCCACAACAAATCCTTCTTTTAGCTGCATCAAATCGAGCTGTTGATTGATAAAGGTGCACTAAGCTGCCAGACTTTCTCAACTTGCTGAAATGTCACTGGATACCTTCCTTTCTGCTTAAGAAAACCTAAACTTGGTGTAATAGCTAGCATACCCAAAAAATAATTTCCATCATTGTGATTTGTGAATACAGCTAGACAAAGAAATTCACAATGTGCAATTAGAGAGATAAAAGATAAATCAGGCAGTAAATACAAAGACTTGTGGATCGGATGGAATAGAGAGACAGAACAAAAAGCCGGTGTATATTATTTCTGTCTCATCCCTGTGCGCTCAGCTCAGCTTGGCTCAAACACCACAGCAATTAATTACCTGCAGGCACATTACAGACACCTGCAATGATTTATGGGGCCTTTTATGGAGATGCACAACACTGATAGGTCAAGTTCAGGATACAAAGAAGGAGTGGACAAAATTGGGCGCCGGCGTTGAAGACAAATGAGTTAAAAGAACAAAAGCCCCCCAAAACCCTAAGAAAATTTTCATTTCATTTAATGCGCATTGGACACAGCTGTAGTGCTCAAAATCTGCCTTGGAAGTGAACGAACACACACACACACACACACACACACACAAACACACACACACAGATGCTAGCCTACATTGGGCTGTTGTTGCGTGTTTTGCTGCTTGTGCCCATGGGCACTTTTCTCCCTCTGTTCTCTTCATCCCCAGCAGAGAAAGAGAGAGAGGGAAAAATATATTTAAAAAAAAAAAAAAACTCATCTTCATTATTTTTATGTTGTGCAGAACTTTCTCCATTATGCCTGCGTGAGAGATTTTGTCAGCCAGACAGTCTATCTGCAAAAAAAAAAAAAAGTTTCTGTGATTTCAGAGGCATCTATTCATTTTGGCTTTTACAAGTTTTGTGATTTAGCTGAGGCTCTCACCCACAGGAAACTGGAGCAGGTAGCACTGCTTCAGCATGCTGCACAAGAACAGGCAAAGCAGGACACACGGCATAAGCAGCGGCGACGTAAGGAACGAGCTATCCCCCCCTCCATCAGCCACGACATGAATCCTCAGGCTAATAGCAGCCTGCCAGAAGGATGATATTTGAGTCCGTTTTTAATGGACTACATGGGGCAGAGATGTTGTCCATATAGCAGTTCATGCGAGGTAATGTCTTGTTAGGCAAATTTGAGTTAGATATCAGTTTGTTAAACAGTTGGAATCCCAGCTGAGGGCGAGCTTATGTAAGTGATAGACTTACGTAAGCAGACAATCTTGAATTCTGTATTTTGCGCCACTGCATTCAATTTTATACCCAATAAGGTAGAATACCAGAATAATCAAAAGAAGAAATCTAAAAGTAAAAAAATTGGAGAAACAAAGACGCTGCATATTTTTCTCAGTACGCAGGATAAAAAGTAACTGATTTAAGGTTTTAAAAAGGCTTAACAGGTTGACTAAAGGATTAAAAAAATCAAAAGGAAAAAGGAAAGTATAAATTTTTATTTGTCCCCCATTGAAATCCCAGGACGCCAGTATATAACAAATGAAAAGGTGTGTAACTGTGTTGCAGATGACAGTGAAACAGTTACAGTCCATCTGTATGCTTTAGAGCTCTTAGTGATATTACAGCCAAAGGGCTGTAATCACACGACCAGAACAAATCAATACAATCGAATCATGTCATGTCCACAAAGCGCACGAGACTGTTATGGTTTCTAAGAGGCTCAGGCACAGGAAATGAGACAGAGTGAGCACGAAGGTACAAATAAAGACTTTTATTTTACACAAATTAGAGACACAAGAAAACAGGAACTATAAATGAAAACTACAACCAGAAATAACCCAGAAACTAAAATAGTCAAAAACACAGACTATGAGCCACCCTTGTGGACTGGAGGATAACTACGCAAAACTAGAAGGCAGGAACGGCAAACCCACAGAAGGTACCACCTAAGGCAGGCTTAAAAGAGTTATTAATCCAGAGATTCACAAAACTGAGGACCCTAGCCCTCACAAGAAACATTTCTCAAGAATCTAAGATTCACTAAGACGAAGCACTACAAAATACTTAACATAAGGGATATTCAAAAACACAGTCCAAGAATACTGAGTCTATGCTATACTAAAGAACGAAAACAACATTTAGTCTGGATTTGCAGAAGACTGAGACTTAGCTGTGGGATTGGGGGTTTATGGAGTCAGGGGTTCTCAGGCAGAGAGGGACTGGTGTAGGGATCCAGAACAGCTGGAGGCACAATGGAGTGGAGAAGGTGGGTGACTGGAGGCTGCAGCTGCTGGGCGCCAAGTGAGGCGTCGGTGGGTAGGAGGGGTAGTGGAAACGGACCAGGCGGGTGATACCGGGAGGGCAGGAGGGTGATGAGTCTGGTGGCGGGCAGAGGAGCCGACTGAGTCGAGGAGCAGAGGATCCAGGGAACAAACGAAGGCTGGCTGTGGCAGGCAAAAACCGGGAAGGCACGAGCAGGCAGGAATCCAAACTGGAAGGAAATAAACACAGGTTACCAGAAGCTCAAAGACCAAGGAGCAGAACAGAACTGAGCAGAGAACTGACTGTTGGCCGTTAACGGCGCAGAGACGAATGGTGAGTGGCGTGTGTATTTATTGCAGCTGAGGATGTCTTGATTGGCTTCATTCCACCTGCTCGTGCTCAGCTCCTGCTGATTGCAGATGACATGCACCTGCCGCTGCAGCCTCTGTATCACACACACCTAGAGAGAAAGGAGGGGCGGGGAAAGGGAGAGAGCTACCTGGAGCTCGCAGGAGTGGGCATGACAGAGACAGCACTTAATGACACTCATTTCACACTCATGGACATAGGTTACTGATCTGTTTTAGGATTCTTCTTAGATAATGTAAGAGATGTAAGATCTCAGATAATGTAAGATAATTAAAGATGTACTAACACTGCAATGTTCAGACTAAATAGGACTAATTCTTCAGGTGCTTGCACCGTCATCGGCAACAAACTATGGAAACAGTCAAATCCAACAAAACAACACTCCACAATCCCAAACACAAACAGAAATCACCGCACTATATAATGTGGCCATTTAATATAGATATATTCACAAACAAAATGACCTTGCGCTGAGCACAGGTGTGTGTTATGCATGTGTACGTTATGTCTGGATACTGAATCATGTGACCTAAATCTGTAGCGAGCAGCAGGAATTGATGAGACTTGGAAACACCCCCATAATTTAATCAATTGTTCCTTGTATCATTTCCAACAGATAAGTCCCGGTAAGTCCTCAACGGTCGATTTGTTGTAGGATCACAATCATGTGATCATCAGCAGGCAGCTGAAATAGTGTTTATTTGTGGTCATAGATTACATTATTTTTTCGCCTTTATTATGTATAGGATAGTGCAGAGAGAGAAAAGAAACGTGGGTAGAAGAGTGTGGCAAAGACATGCAGTAAATGGCCATGGGCTGGATTTGAACCCATGACTGCTGCGTCGGGGATTAGCCCCTGTTAATGGGTCACCCGCTCAGCCAGCTGAGCTATCTGGGCACCTGATGGTACAGCAACAAATCTGTGGATCCAGACAATAAGCCACATGACCTTGTATCGTTTCTGACCTTACCTGAAAATTTCATCCAAATTCATTAGTCCATTTTAGAGTAACGTTGCTAACAGATAGGTGGACAGACAAACAGACAGACAAACATATGCCGTTCCACTGTCCATTGGTGGAGTAATAAACACACAGCATTCAACTGACGTCAGAATATAAACCACCCTTCACTCTGACTACTGGTTGCGACTGAACATGGACCAGTGGGCTTCTGGTTTTTAGTTTAATATTGCACATTATAACACACGCTGTACACAAATACACCTGCACTGTGTCCCTGGCTATATATAACCAGTACTATTATTCTTATGGAAGCAGTAGTAGTATAAGAAACAGCAACTTTTTTATTATTATTTTGCATTGCAACATATCACTTATATTAATACATTATAACCCCTATATAGTTATTATTGTGCTACTATATTATTAGGTGGTAGATGATACACTGTGGTTACTTGTAGTTCATACTATCGCATCATTATTGCTTTGAAATGTCCAGAAAAACTAAAGTGTTAGATTTCCAGTGTTAAAAGTGAGTCATTTAATCTTTTTATTAGTCTAATTCAACTCTAAATCTATGTTTGTCGAGAAGGCAAAACTGCTGTGGTATTGGTAGTTTGGCACCACATTGCCTTATTATGCAATGTGTCTTATCAGAGCCTCCAAAAACTTATGTTCCTGGCCAGCCATAGTGCATTCTCAGTTGAGAAAAGATATTCTCTGCTGGCTTACATTTATTCTTGACATATTGCCATTTATTATACTGCTTTTAAGCCAACCAATAATAAAAAGGGATCATTCGCCACCCTCATGACCCAGAAAATGCACTACAAGCTTCAAACACGCTGTTAAAAGGTTGTATTTTAACTAGTGGTGCGATTTTTAAAAAATTTATCTAATTAATTACAGGCTTTGTAATTAATTAATCACAATATCGCGTTGTCAAATAGCAATATTTGACACAATAAGGAATTATTTTCAATTCAAATAAATTTTGAATTTATTTGGAAAGGTGCGATTAAATGTGTTAATTTATTTAACGTGTTATTTCTTCTGTAATTAATTAATCAAATTTAACGTGTTAAAGTCCCAGCCCTAATTTTAACCTAAATAATGATACTTTCTGAAACCTGCCTAAACAGTGAGTGAAAAGTCTAAGAATAATGGTTCCACATGGGACACAAACCTCAGTTTCCTGGCTGAAAGTCCTGTTTTACCTATGCTACCAACACTAGCCCTTCTAATGTGGAATTTAAAAACGGCCACCTTATCTCCTCATGCTATAACGTTACCAGGATAAAATGCATTTCTTTGAAAACATAACAAAGAATGCAGTGTAGATGTATAGGAATGGCATTTTTGTGAGGAGGCATTGTCTGTTAGGGACTCATTACATTGTTAAAATTATATTATTATATGCGGTGTGCTTGTTAAAAATATAATTTCACTTGAACTATGAACTTCTTTGTATTAGTGTCTTTTTTCTAGTATTGCATTGTGTGGGAGTGGCATGGGGATTATAAATTGACTCCCTGCAGTGTTTTTAAAATACCAAGAGAAAGACAGTCTCTGCCTGATGGCAAGGAATTGTTTAATTTTTCTTTAATTGCTTAGTCATTGTGTGAAAACTGAAGCTCTGTCATACTTTAAACAAGGGTTGCACTTAAAATTTACACACTGAAGGCACATGGCCTCATTCAGTGGTAATTACTTTTAATAATTAGTGAACAAACACCAGAAGCTCCCACTTTAAAACTGCAATATAAAGACAAAAGAGGCATAATATCCTTAAATGATGTGTGTAAACCAGCATTAAGGCTGTAGCTAATGATTATTTCCACTGAGGATTAATATGCTGATTATTTCCTCACTTAATGGAGTACTTATTTAGTCTTTTTAAATGTCAGAAAATGATGAAAAGCGACAATGAGTCGCTCTGAAAGCATAAGCCAACTTCTATAAATGTTTTGTTTTATCTACAACCTAAAAAGATGTATTTCAAGTCTCTAATAAGTGGAATCAGACAATTTAGACTCTTTCTTTCATCCATCCATCCATTATCTATACACCTTTTAATCCTCACTAGGGTCGCGGGGGGCTGGAGTCTATCCCAGCTGATTTCGGGTGAAGGCAGGGGACACCCTGGACAGGTCACCAGTCTATCACAAGGCTACATATGCAACCAGTCACACTCGCATTCACACCTACAGACAATTTAGAACTACCAATTAACCTGAGCATGTTTATGGACTGTAGGAGGAAGCTGGAGTACCCAGAGAAAACCCACACATGCACAGGGAGAACATGTAAACTCCATGCAGAAAGATCCCGGGAAGGTCGGGACGCAAACCAGGGATCTTCTAGCTGCAAGACAAAAGTGCTAACCAACAAGCCACTGTGCAGCCCTGACTCTTTCTTTCTTTATAAAATTGCTTCAACCGATTAATCAGTTAATAAAACAGTTGATGATTAATTTGACAGTTGACAACTGATCGGTTGGTTGATTAATCATTGAAGATCGAGTCTGTACAAAAACTTTTGTTCATCTTTTTTTCAAACGCATTCAAATTATAAATCATTTTCAATAAAATTATAACAAAAAAAGAAAATAATCACAACCAGCTATTCTCTTTCTGCTAGTAATTATAAAGTATTAATAGTGTTAACATTTTGGTTTAACGTGGCATTGTGGATTGTTGTGCTATTTTTCAAATACCTTTTTTGGGGGGTTTTCACACAGTAATTATACTTAGACTGAAGTTTTCATCATGGTTGTAAGTTTTATTTTTTTGCATCATAGAAGTTTAATGTCTCTGGAGTCAGGAGGGTGTCTTTAATGTAGTTAAACTAGTATATATATGCAGCTACACTACCAGTCAGAAGTTGGGCACAGCTTCTCATTCAATGGTTTTTATTTAACTATTTTATATATTGTAGATTAATATTGAACACATCAACACAATAAAAGAATACGTTTGGAATTATGTTCTAAACAAAAAAGTGTTAATCTTCAGTATTAATCTATAATGTGGAGAATAATACAAATAAATAAAAAGCATTGAATGAGAAGGTGTGTCTAAATTTTTGACTGGTAGTGTGTGCATCATCTCTGTCATCAGCTGGTACAGTACACTCTGCTACATCAGTCTAATGCAGTGAGCATGTGCAGTCCAGCATTAGAGAACAAATGAACATGGATAAGTGTACAACAGTTAGTGCGTCATCCAACCTGTTGCTTTACAACAGAGAGAGGGAGGGTGTCTGGATTTCACACATACACAATCTCTGTTCTAATAAATACGCAAATCACAAGCTAAGCTTTTTGTTTCGCTCTCAATTCAGATTTCCCCTGTGGTGAATAAGAGTCCCAGCATTATTTTAAACCACACAAACTGGCCAACACCGCACCAAGATACACATACACCAACAAAATGTTTAGTGCTCTGGAGACCAAAGACCCAATTAACTTTATTACTGACTTTACAGCGGGAGACAGTTGGAAGACATATTATATAACACACACACACTCACACAACTTACCTTATCATGGAATTAGACATTATATTTTATGGTCCATTTGCTCCAGATACACACTCACAAATCATTACAAATATGAAATATATAATGCGTGTGAGCGCACACAAAAGGCCCATACATGAGTTCATCTGCTACAGGACCCAAGCCACAGGCCAAAAGAGCACACATACCCTAAACGGGAGAGATTTGTTCTATAATAAAAGTGTTGTTTTATGAAACATGTCATTGAGTTTATGATCAAACAAGCCTGTTTGCAAAGTATTATGGCAATTCTAAATTAGATCCAAACTGACTTACTGCCAGCATTGTGTTCAAAAGTACAGCCCCCCAGTCCTTCCATCTCTTCTATAAAAAATCATTTCAAATTCAAGCTGTTCACTGCTTTAAAATTAATTCACTAAGACAGTCAGGGTGAAGGAGGCTCTGGCAGTTAACACAAACGGCTCTCAGTGCAGCAATAATAAGCAGCTGTAGAGCAGGGATTGGGCCTGGGTTAATATGGAAAGGGCCAAGGACCTCCACAATCAAGGAATGTTGCTGACACTTTAGAAGAGCTTTTTGAATCCTTATGTCAGTTACGTTTATACAGAACGTGAGAACGTTCCCTGCAGGCCATCAGAGGCTGTTAGTGGTTAACAAATGTGTGAAGCTTTAAGCACCAGAAATTGTTGGTAGAAGAAAATTCTCACATAAAACAGCTCTAGTCGTATAAAGTCTACAGGGAGGATTCCTGCAGAGAAAATGTGTATGACCCGGAATATATACACTACCGTTCAAAAGTTTGGGGTCACTAAGAAATGTCCTTATTTTTGAAAGAAAATCTTTTTTTTCCAATAAAGATAACATTAAATTAATCAGAAATATAGTCTACACATTGTTCATGTGGTAAATTACCTTTCTAGGTGGAAATTGCTGATTTTTAATGAAATATCTAATCGAATAAAAGTGTGAGTTTTCATGGAAAACATGAAATTGTCTGGGTGACAGCAAAACTTTTGAACAGTGGTATCTATATGGGTCATTCCAGAATTGACAACATTTGGGCTTCAAAATTTTTGAAAAATTAACCTTCTCTTTTACAATTTTCTGCTACACATTCATCAAAGATAAGTAATAAACTATCAAAGGCTTGTTTGCCTCAGCTTACAAAATAATGATACAATTTTTATTCTCTGTTTTATGTGTTGTTTGCTCACCCTACTCTAAACACAGTAACAGGGTTGCTAATCCATGCTAATGTTAGCATTTCTCAGGAGTAGAACCTAGATATTCAACTAGCTGTTACTGCTGACCAAGAGGACAAACTTACTTAAAAAAAAAAAAAAAAAGCAAAGAAAAAGGCAAAAAGAATTTGTCTTCTCCTGATAATATGCCTAACAGGGTTGCATGGGATAGAGTGAGACATTCAATCAAGGCTGACGATGCTATGAACATATGAAAAATAGAAGAGAGGACATACTTTTGCTCTATCCATTCTTTTGGAAAATTGTCTGATGATGTTAATTCCAGCATATCATGTGATTCACTGTTTTCTTCTTCTTCTACCAGCTAAAAAAGTTATGCTAACAGGGTTGTTGTGGGACACACGTTCCATGCATAATAATTATTTAAAATATTATATGCATTAAAAAATGTTCCCACAATTACAAGAGACATCAATGAAAAACATAATACCAAAAAACAGAGAGATTTATATTTAATTGTAACTGTTTTATTTGAGATTCAGTCTCAGGACAAGGAAATTTACATAACTGCATGTTTTAGTATTTTGTACATGGATTATTTGAAATGTGATGGGTGGGATGTAAAATGTAAAGGTTCTATGAATGTTTACTTGAAAGAAACATGATGCAATCCCTTAAAATGCAAGATTTATTGCAACTGAAAACACTCATACAACATGTTTTGCAAGGAGATTGCACGTCCATTATTTTTTTTATAATCTCCAGTATCTCAGAATTTAGCATCCTTCTTGAACAAAGCTTTTATAGTGCATATAGTGAACTAACCAGTAATATCGCATTTTTTAATAAGTGTGACAGTGTACACCCTTCAAAGGGGCCTCTGAAGACGAGGGACTTTTGTGCGAGCAGACGAATGATGGAGAGGTATACCGAGCTAAACCGCAATACTTTGATCCCTTTTTTCCCTCCTAATAATCAGCCCTTTTCTTCCTCCCTGGGCTCCTTGAAAGTAGCTGAGAATAATTATGAGTTTTGTTGGCTGAGTGTGTGCATGTTTGAAGAGGTAAAATAGGTTTAAAGATCCCCACCAGGTGGATATACAGTATATGGTGCAGAACAGCTTTTGATAGAAAAATCTATGCTGGTGGACTGAGACACACACTCTAGTAGACACACACACACACACACACACACACACACACACACACACACACACATGAAGGGAGGCTGGGGGGGAGCTGACTGTGCCAATTGTTTGTCTCCCAGAATCAAATGGGAGGTGATTTTCTGAGGACCAAAGGGGAGAATAGAAAATGACAAAATAAACGAGTGCTCTTTTCGCTCTCTCCTCTTTCTTTCGTGTGCCCCTGTGCAGAAGAAGAATGATCTGCCACAGTCTTTTTTGTCGAGCTGGCTGACACAACACACACACACACTGCACCGCTCTGTTTGGACCACACTGTTGTTGCCGCCGTGCGATCTGATGAATGACACCCCCATTTCAATTACTGCCCCTCCTCTGCACCTCCGGCTGTCTTTGAGGTTGTCTCTCACATGTTCCACATCATCCAAAAACCTCCTTTAACTGAATGCAGTGCAGCGTCCAGTTTTTTTAACTGGAACTTCAGCGAAAATGCTGATGAGTAAGCTCTTGTTCTTTGATCTTACAAGGCCATTAAAGGCGAAATGAAGGCCAAAGGGCAGAGAGGAAGAGTGGATGGGGAGAAGTGGCTAAATGGGATGAAGGAGAGAAATGTGGCCATTGGAGCTCTTCACCAATCACATAATGTAACACAAGCTGTCAGTCAGGCTGAAACACGCCTTCCAGCAGGGTGTTGAATTCCCTCTCAGGAGGAATGTCAGAATTACATTTACGCCATGCATGTGTGTGTGTGTGTGTGTATATGTGTGTGTGCGGGGGTGCCTTTTCTTTTGAAATGAGTCTTTCTATGTCTACTTCTTTTAATGCAATGCAATACATTTTTCTGCTGTGTTTTTAATACAAAGTGAATAGCTAAAGGGGAATATTCTGCAAAAGCATCATGTGTCATTTTGTTTAGTCATTTTCTAAGATGGTTCGGCTGGCAGCTCTTCCTCTCCGAGTTCACTTGAGCTCAACTGTCAAATCCCGACTGAAAAGCAAACTCGTATTTGGCAGATCTTCACAGAAATCAATGCATATTTTGAAACATTAATGCCGAAAAAATGAAGGAGAAAGCATTTGGATTTATTGCAAAAGTTTAGCTTCCAGTCTAAAAAACTGTGGCTGGAATACAAGGGTGTTTCTTTTCTTATCTAATTATTATACTTGGGGTGATTTTCTTCAGTGATGACAGAAAATATAAACAGTATTGTAAATATTCAGCTATATCAAGTGATCCACAGGCTATGTGTTGTTTGTATGTGATGCACATTGCTAGCAGTCAGCATCAGCACATCTGGAGCTGCTACAGTCCATCCCATCCTCAGTATGCCATGTGATTATTCATGTTGGAACAAATGACACGGCCCGGCGACAGTCTGAGCTGATGAAAAAGGATTTTATGGACCTCTTCAGACTTACGGAAAGCTGTGGTAAGTCGGTCTTCATCAGCGGACCGATTCCAACTTCTCCAGACTCCTCAGTTTGAGCACCTGGCTCCAGCACACCTGCACAGCTCTCAACCTGAATTTTATTGACAATTTTAACCTCATGTGGAACCGCCCTGGATTTTATCGACACGACGGACTGCATCCGAGCACACTGGGCAGCTCGGTTTTAACAGCAAACATACACCACGTGGTTCAATCAATGCCAGCTGACTGACTGCACATAAGCCACGCCCACTCACCACATACCTCCCCTCTGCCCATGGACACAGGGGACAACATCACCCACAACATCCCAACTGTAGTTTTTAACAGATCAGACAGAACCCGGACTGTTTTTAGACCAAGAACTTTGATTCCTTTAAAACGCCAGGAGGAGCGCGCGTTTAGCATGAGCATCAATATGGCCGTGCTGAACGTGCACTCTCTTTTAAACAAAACTTTTATTACTAACGACCTGGTTTTAGATAATAAATTGGATAGTCTTCTCCTGACAGAGACATGGCTTGGCACTGATGCACCTGCTGTTCTCACCGAGGCTTCCCCACCGAATTTTAACTTTTTTTTCTCCACCAGACAGAGTAGAAGAGGAGGCGGAACTGCCTCCATCACTAGAAATGCTCTCACCCCAACTGAAGTATCTTTTAACAGTTATTCATCATTTGAGCATCATGCCTTTGTTTTTAGCAGCACTCAGATCCTCTGTTTAACAGTGTACAGACCACCCCATCACTCCAGCCTTTTTATCAGTGAATTTTCAGAACTTTTATCAATCATTCACACCAAATACAACAGAGTTTTAATAACTGGTGATTTTAATCTACACGTCGATAACATCTCGGTCCCAATGTCCAGAGACTTTTAAAATCTTTTAAACTGCCTTGATTTTAAGCAACATGTCACACAGCTGACACACAACAGGGGACACACCCTGGACCTGGTTCTAACCCATGGCCTGTCCATTGGACCTGGTTCTAACCCATGGCCTGTCCATTGGACCTGGTTCTAACCCATGGCCTGTCCATTGGACCTGGTTCTAACCCATGGCCTGTCCATTGGACCTGGTTCTAACCCATGGCCTGTCCATTGGACCTGGTTCTAACCCATGGCCTGTCCATTGGACCTGGTTCTAACCCATGGCCTGTCCATTGGTGTGTGCTCTGTTGTTGACCTGGCTGTGTCTGACCATTACTGTGTGTTTTTTAATATCACCAGTTTTAACCAGCGGGAGGCCCCGGTGAGAATGGTGAGGAAACGCTACCTAACTTCTGAAGTGGCTGCAAATTTTATTGAGATTTTACAAAGCACTCCTGCCGAAATTTTACCTGCACCGTGTGATTTTATCATTGATAATTTTAACAGCAGACTGAAGTCAACCCTGGACTCAGTAGCTCCACTTTTAACAAAAACAATCAGAAGAAAACCTGTACCCCCATGGAGAAAAAATGATAAAATCAATCAATTAAAAAGAAACTACAGGAGTGCTGAAAGGAGATGGAGGAAATCAAAATTAACAGTTCACTACAAAATCTTACATCAACAACTCAAAACCTACAATAATGCAATCAAACAGGCAAGAACTTCCCATTTCGCACAACTTATCACAGACCATAAAAACAACCCCCGGTTCCTCTTCTCCACCTTTAATGTTTTAGCAGGCACTAATTTTTGTCTGGGTGCCGGCGCCTCCGGTGGTCATGGCCTGCAACTCCTCCCGGTGTGGACGACCCCAATGGAGGCATTTTCCGCAATCGTCAGTGCCATGCCATGTCTCCCTACAGTCAGTGGTGGGAGTGTGTGTGTGGGCATGTGTATGTGTATGTATGGGTGTGTGTGTGGGCGTGCATATGTGTGCGTGCTTCTGCAGTTGTGTGCATATATGTATATATGGAGGGAGGGAGCTATGGGTTTTCTTGTTTTTAATGTTTTTAATGTTGTAAAGCACTTTGTGTTGCATTTTTTAACTGTATGAAAAGTGCTCTATAAATAAAGTTTGATTGATTGATTTTTTGATCCATCCATCCATTATCTATACATGGCCTCCTCACTAGGATTGCGGGGGGGCTGGAGCCTTTCTCAGCTGACTTAGGGTGAAGGCAGGGTACACCTTGGACTGGTCACCAGTCTATCACCGGGCTACATATAGAGACAAACTCACTCTCACACCTACAGGCAGCATAAGCTCAGCATATTTTTGGACTGTGTGAAGAAGCCGGAGAACCTGGAGAAAACCCACGCATGCACTCCATGCAGAAAGATCCCAGGCTGGGACTCGAACCAGGGATCTTCTAGCAGCAAGGCTAGATGCAGTTGTTTTGTAAATGTACTTGTCCTGAGACGAAATCTTAAAAAACTAGGAGAAAAGCATGTTTGAAAATATTTTTTAAAAATACCAAATGAGTCTGGAGTTCCCCCTAAAATGCCATTTTTTTCTTGTCCCATCCACCTGATGACCAAATTGAATCTCAAATAAAACAGTTAAAATGAAATTAAAATCTCATTTTTTGGTATTATTTTTTCCATTGATGTCTCTTGTACTTGTGGGAATATTCTTTAAATCAACATAATATTTTAAATGATAATTATTATGCAAGGAGTGTGTGTCCTACAACATGCACCCAACCCTGTTGGCATAACCTTTTTAGCAGAAGAAGAAGAAGAAGAAACCAGTGAGTCACATGATATGCTGGAATTAACACCATCAGTTTTCCAAAAGAACAGTAGAGCAAAGGTATATCAGATCTTCCATTTTTCCTGCTTTCATTGAATTGTCAGCCTTGACTGAATGTCTCTCTCTAACTCATGCAACCCTGTTATGCATATAATCAGGAGAAGACAAATTCTTTTTACTTTTTTACATTAGTAACTTTGCCCTCTTGGTCATCAGTATCAGCTAGCTAAATATCTAGCTTCTACCCCTGAGAAAAAGATCACATTAGCATGGATTTGCAACCCTGTTACTGTGATCAGAGTAGGGTTAACAAACAACAAATAAAACATCTAACAAAAAATTGCACCATTGATGTGTACGCTGAGTCAATCAAGCCTTTGATAGTTTATTATTTATTGTTGATGAATATGTATCAGAAAATTGTTCAAAAATTTTAAAGCCCAAATGCCCTCCAAATTCTGGAATGACCCAGATATAAACTGAAAATGTTACAGCAATATGAAAAGTGTAGATTTTAATCAAAGTCAGATAAGTAGCTTAGCATTTCTCTAACATAAAAAATAGTTGGATATGTTGATTTTTCGAGGTTTTTAATCACATGTACCAAAGTTTTAACTATTCTAATATTATCTAAATTAAGCCAAGACGCAATGGAAGCTATAAACAAACATGAAGCAGGTCCAGTATGAAATATAACAGGGTCATTTAGCTTCAATTCACAGAGAGCAAAGATGCCTGACCATTTTCAGTTTGACTGACTGAAGAGTTGAATATGATTGATTTAATCGTGTGTTAAATCTGGGGGTCATAGATAACATTAGGTTTTGAGTTAAGAATCCTTGTCATGTTGATGCTTGTCATTTTCATCACGCCAATGCATAGATCAATGGTTGAAGAGCCGTAACTTGAGAAATAGTGTAGTTAGAGATGTGAGATTTTACAGACACATTGACATGTACATATTGTCTTCAATGGTACAACCCTGATTTGATAGAATAATACAAAGCAGTTATATGATGGTGCAAATTAGGTCTAAAAATGTCAATGTTTCAGTCTACTCTGATGTTCCACCAGCCACAAAACCATTACTTTTTACCCAAAGAGCAGAGTGTAGACATATGGAGTATGATGCAAGTCAGAGGCATACTTAGTATTAAAATGACATTTTATTTATTTATTTATTTTTACATTTATAGCTAATAGTATACACCTGTTCATTGATTGTAGGTCAATCAATGAGCAGGTGGCATGAAGAAAGCAAAAATCAACATCCCCCCATCCCTGTCTATAATTTTTTTTACTCAAAAATGGTGCATTGAGGTGGAATAACCCAATAACCAATCACACTTCAATTAACACATTTTCCCCTCAATTTTCAAGATTAAAACTCGCCCAGATGGTTGAATTAATGAGTGACACTACACACGTATACATATAGATGGACTGAGAGGCAGTGTCTTACATGCATAGATAATGTATAACCTGCAGGTTGTGTATGGTTCTGTGTGAAATTTAAGTATCCACATTACATCTGATCAAGAGGAGACATGAAACAGCAGGACTAGTGCTCAGAGGGATACAATTAGAGCTCATCAGCATCCATCTATCTGACCAACGCGCCTGCTACACATGTTGAATAATGTTGCAGTACAGCAAAGGGATTTTACCAAAAAACATCCACCAAGCACATCGGTTTTAAACACTGATGAGTTAAACTGGACAGCACACAGTCATGAATATGTGTGGAAAATGCAGAGAGAGCGAACAGAAGCAATGAGCCAACTACAAGTGTTTCCCCCTTGATTTATTTAAGTTGCAAGACATTGGCAAAAATGGGGAAGAAATAGAAAAGAACAGTGGCACTTAAAGAGCAAAAGAGTGTGTAGATGGGTTAAAACAGAAGGATATGGGAGGGATAGAGGCGTGAGGAAAGGTAAGGAGAAATGTAGCAGATGGCAAAGGTAGCTGTAGCCCAAATGGCCTCTTGATGCTCTGCTGGACAGACTCATACATGCACAAACCAGGAAGGTCAGGAAGCGGTCAAAGCACAAAGGCATCTCTGGCATCAGCGTCACTCGTATCCATCACCTGTACACATGCCAGTTACAAATCAGTAACAGAAAAGAACACAATTTTGTCTCTGTTTCATATTTTAATGAAAAAATTGCCCCTCTGTTGTGTTTTACATTAATATCTCATTTGAGACCACTGTAAGCCATTATAAAATTTCTCACCACACACTGCACTGCTGTTTCTGAGTAAAAATAAATATATTTGCAATAGACTGCCAACATTTAGGTTTATATACGACAGTGATTTAGAGTTATTTAGCACAGCCAAAAAAAAAAACTATCAAAGTACAAAACCCATCACATTTGACTGTACTTAAGTAATGAGGTCAGAGTTATTAAAAAAAAAAAAAAAAAAAAAACATGTCTGCTGTGTTGTGCTTCTAAAAATCAGATAACAACAGTCAATAAAACTGAAGCTTTAAAGAGGCTTTGGTATAGTTCTTGTAGAGAAAGTGTATCATGAGTGACAGATCTGACTCTGAAATCCCTTTTTAACTTGTGGTTGATGGATGTCCACACTACTGAGAATTTACCCTCCAAAGTGACATTTTAATACCTTCCGTTGCTGATGCAGACAGTAGAACGCCCTGTGGACATCCAGGTGGTGTGTGGGCAATTACATGGTCTTTTGTTTAAGCCATTTCTATGACCTTTGCTAACCTTAAACAATACCTTGCCTGTATCATTGTCACCATGCTTGGATATTGTGGTTTAATGTGTATTTATGCCACTGCACATTCACAGACTTTAACAAAGTCTGGGTAAATGTGCTTTCTACAATTTTAAGTTAGAATGACAATAAGAGAGATGATTGTAATCTTAAACTAACAAAACAATTACTATAATAAAACTCTATATAAACAATATGTAAGTTAATCGATTACTCATTTATGAGTACACATCTTATATTTTATTGGTCTTCCAGCAGCAATTCCATAGTCTTGCGTGCCTTCATATCAATAAAAGAAGTCAAATCTTTAAACTAGATTTTGTGAAGCTTTAGTCTTTAGAGACAGATCCTGACATATTTGTAATAACAGAGACCTGGCTGTCATAGGAAAGTCTCAACTCTGTTATCTAGCTGGGTGGATGCAGGGCTGAAGGGAGGTAGTGGGTATCAGTCTGCTCTGAGAAACGATGTGACAACTCTGTGTTTCTGTCAGCTTCAAACCCGAAGCAATTTGAATGTTTGGAACTTGTCCACGTGACGCGGCTGCAGAACAACATGATAGAGAATCAGAATATTGTATTCTTTTATCAGCCCTCTTTTAACTTGGACTTCAACAGGTTATTGTATCTGCCCAATCATCTACACTGTACAATAAATAAAGAAAATAATTTTAAAAAATCGAAAAATACATTTAATTTTTTTCCCTTTTATCTGTCATTTTAAAATATCAAAAATCTTATTAAAATGACAAAAAGTAGACTGTCAATTTACATTTCTCATGTAGATAAGATTAAAAACCTGAATAATTTCAAAGCTTTAAAAAAGAAAAAAAACCTGTATAGATTGGTACAACAAATGAATAAATAAATAAAATAATAATTTTTAAAAACATCTAAAAATACATTTGATTTCAATTTTTCCCTTTTTATTTGTAATTTTAAAATATGAAAAATCTTATTAAAATGACAAAAAAATAGACTGTCAATTTACATTTCTCATGTAAATAAGATTAAAAACCTGAATAACTTCAAAACTTTTTTAACATGTACAGGTTGGTACAATAAATAAAAAATAAATAAATAATAATTTTAAAAAATCTTAAAATACATTTGATTTCATTTTTTCCTTTTATCTGTCATTTTAAAATACCAAAAATCTTATTAAAATGACAAAAAAATAGACTGTCAATTTATGTCTCATGTAAATAAGATTAAAAACTGAATAATTTCAAAGCTTTTTTAATTAAAAAAAACCCCGTAGATTAGTACAATAAATAAATTTAAAAATGACAAATCTTATTAAAATAACAAAAATAGACTGTCAATTTACACGTCTCATGTAAATAAGATTAAAAACCTGAATAATTTCAAAACTTTTTTTTATAGCTTGTTCAAATTGTTACAGTTCATTCACAAATGCATCAAAATTTCTCAAATTGATGGAACTGTTACAATCAACTTTAATACTATGCTGTAATTATATCTCTAAAGTTGGATACAGTTAGTGACAATTTACCATAAAAGAAGTCTTGGTTCTGTAATTTTACATGAATTAGTTTGTTCCGTGAGAGATATCGTGTATAATTAGGGAAGTTTTCACAATAAATATGTTGAATGAATGTTTTGATTAGTGTAAAAATATCTATAAGAACTGGTAATCTGTCCATCCATCCATCCATCCATCCATGCATCCATCCATCCATCCATCCATCCGTTGGTTGTGTTTCATTAATAATCTCATGCACTGTTTGTCTTTTAGGTCTTTTTTTCCAGACAACAAAACTTTTGATTTACATTATTACCTTAAAGAAATCCAGTGGTACCGATGGCTCTTACAACTTTCTGCTCCATTCAGCATCTATCCACTTACACATACTTCTAATCTAACTCTGTCGACAGGCAATTACTTTACACATTTGGTGGTCTGACCTCTGCATAAAGGAGTCAAACCACATAATAACCAAAACATCTGAACATTACACCCCTGATGAAAGTAGCATTTACTGCAGGATTGTTGTATTTGACAATTTGGTATACTGAGTAAACAGACATGTTGATGTGTATGACGGAAAATCAATAAATACTGCAATTAGCTTTTCATGACTGGGCTTTTTTGAGCTATCTGAATGCTGAAAAGCAGATTCACAGTAAACAACTTAACAAGAAGTGGATCAAATTCCCTTAATAAAAAAGGATAAATGAGTAAATTTAGTGTAGACTATCTATAACTACAAAGATGCAGAGGTCAGAATTAATGATGTTCATTACAGGCAAGAGGCTGTATTTCTATGATCTTCTTGTTAAAACCAAGTATGTGTTGCATAGCAAAGGTAAAAGCAATAAATTTAGATTCTTCTGTTTTCCAGTCCTCAAATCTTCAAAAGACAAAATGTTATATATATAAATGTTCATATATATATATATATATATATATATATATATATATATATATATATATATATATATATATATATGGTGAGGAAGACACAGAGCCTGTAGTGTATATTGTGAATTTTGACAGCAGGACAACAAGCCTTGTGAATGGTGAAATTTTATTCTAGTCGCTCTACAGAGAGAGAGAGAGAGAGAGATTGAGAGATAGAAAGAGAGACAGAGAGAGAGAGAGAGAGAGAAACAGTGCCACTGTACAGAAGAGCTCTTGTGAAATTCACACAAAAAATATTGTTTTTACTCTTTATCATTTATAATTCTCCATGATGATGTATTCCAGTATGAATTTACAAGCGATGTATACAGGTGTCATTTCTAAGTATATTCAAAATAGTTCCTTAAAAGTCTTTGAGGAAGTATTAGTTTTTTTTGTTGTTGTTTAAAAAAAAAGCTCTATTCTTACAGCAAACCATAAAGAAAGAGGTCTTGTATCTTTGGAGGGATAGCGGACTCAAAGTAGAGGGTTGCTTTTTTTCTTCTATCTTCTTTACAGTTGAAGTCCTGACTACACATGATAGAGAGGGAAGAGAGAAGCAGAGCTGGTGATACAGTAATTCTCACCTGCCATTGGAGGAAGAGCAAGGATGTCCCGCCATACCGAGCCAAGCCCTGACCCCCCTGACCCGACACTCCACTGGGCCAAACCTGGCCTGATAACGACCAGTCGGACAATGAGGAAGTTGCACTGGGGTCAGGTCCTCGCCTTCTCCCCCAAAACAGCAGCAGCATCCTCATCGTGTTAAACACAGATATTTTTTTTTTCTCTCAAATATGTATATACTCACACCTGGTTACAACGCATTAGTGATCATAACATCATAACAAAAAGAACAAACAGAAAAAAGAAAAGAAACATAAAACATTAAAATTGTTACATCTGGGGTTGCATGCCATCACCTCATTATTTATCATTAAATGTAATTAAAATACATTTTTGCCATTAAAAAGAGCAGGGTTGTCATCACAAGGGTGTGTCTGAGAGTGTTTGTGTGTGTGCATTTGAACATAAAACAGCATCAGTTTACATGACAGTTCTGTAGAAGTAGAACAAATTGAACAAATTGTCATGAGTTCATAAAACGCAAGGGTGCCGTTTGATATTTTTACATGTGCATATTGTTCACTTATCAGCTCACGCAAGCAGCATGTGGAGATAAATATGATAATAATAAATATGCAGATAAAGATGCAAAAAAGGACAAATGTTGCTCATCAGTCAACACCGGGCAAGCTGATTGGGAAGCAAGGAGAGGTTCACTGCCGTATTCCAAGAGTACAAAAAGGGCAATATGACAGTGGTTGTCAAAGATGTTAAAGATGGAGCTTCAATTGAAACAGTGGCCAATGGAATTTACTGCCATTAAAAACCATGGAAAGAGAGAGAGAGATTCCCATTTGAGTACTCCACATCAGGGTAGCTTTTCAGATTTTGGGATCTGCAACATCCTTCATTCTGTTAAGGGTGCTCAGTTTGGCAAGACGTGGAGCTGCACATAACACACCCCACACTGAGAAAAACAACCTAAGCCCCCTACCACCATGCCTCCTTCTCTTCCTCTTCTCCTCTCTTTAACTTGCATTGCAAGAGCTCGGGCAGCGAGCCGAACTGGAAGACCTTGGACTGGTAAACATCAAAAGGAGAAAAGTTTGATTCTGCTTTTTATGGCCGCTATAAATTGTTGTTTTTTTTTTCTTTTTAAACTTTTTTTTTCTACAAAAAATTTGCGGCACATCATGTTCTGTTGCTACTGTTAGCTCCCCCAAAACGCACAGAATCATCCTGAGGTATTTTATTTGATACAATTTGGCTTTGTGAATCCAATCAATCAAGCAAATCAGTCAGTTAAAATGGTTATATGTTTTTTTTTCTTTTGACTGTACAATTTGTACAGCATAATGCTACAAAAAAATAAAAGAGTTTGGTGGGCACGCGTGTACATGGAAGTATATGAATGTGCAAGTCTTTTCTGCTAAGTGTAATAAAAACAAACAAACAAACAAATGCATAAACAATCGGATTAGGAACCAAATGTTCTGGTTGAAACTTCAAGCTTACCCAAGATCTGCCATGCACACACACGACATACTCCACACTAAGATGGATACATGATTGATGAGCACATAACAGAAGAGCCTCCTCAGCTCCATCCATCTCGTCCCGCCCATCCCATCCCATCCCACATCCCACCCAAACAACGCTACGAAGGTAAACAAGGGATCCATCTCATGTAGTCTTCACGTCCACAAGAGCCCTGGTTGATTGTACAACAACAGTTGGACCACCAAAAAAATCTCAACACAACCCCCAGTTAGACTGAAGTGGTGAAACATTGTGTAGCACTGCTGTATCAACCAACCAAAGTTCAATTTAATAAAAAGAAATAAAGTGAAGTGGCTCTAAAGTTACTCAACACTCTGGTGATGTGTCATGTTGATGGAAGAAGGGAAGGAAAGAGCTAAGAAGGAAGGAAGGAATCCTCAGTGTGTTTTTTTTTTTTTATAGCTAATACCCTGTTTCTCAGTGGCAAGGAGGTCAAAAGACAAATACACATCAGTGCCCACCTCAGACAAGGTGACGATGGACCCAGTTGTCATCTCATCCTTTTTTCCCCTTGTTTATCTCCTCTTTGCTCTCTTCCCTTCCGCCATAGTCTTTTGCAGCCACAGCATGACACAGATTTACTAAGCACGAAGGTCAAGAATCAAAGTTTCGATTGTACAAACATCCATCCAACGCATCTGGCAAGACACGGCCCCTTTCAATAACATGTAAAATATGTGTCTGAGAGTGTATATGTGTGTATTTTCTCTTCTCTGACACAGAAAGAAATCAACACATGCAAAATAATCTACTACTCCTGATGGTATTTTTCAGTAAGCTATGCTTTTTCAAAAGCAAATGTGGGAGAGAGGTTTTTAAAACTAATGGCTATTGTGCTACCAAATAAGCAAACACTAAAATCCTACAGAGAGGGATCCGGATGCCAGAATCCCTAATAAATCTTATAGTTCAATAGAATAAAAAAGCAATACTTTGCAATTATTTTTCTATGTGCAGCGCCACAAATGAAATGCCCTTCAATTGCCTCAGGTTTTCCCTGCTCGTCTGTCCTTTTCTATCAGTCATTTTGTCAGTCTGTCTTTAATCTGTCAGTCTGTAAACATTATTCTTTGATAGCACCTACATTACTCTCAGCTTTTCATCACTGTCAAGTCTCTTGAGGATGGACTTAACACACAAAACCACAGTCTGACCAAGCACACGATACCTAACTGTGGCAAAACCACTGGATGTTCAACTCTGTGCCATTTAGCCACTCATCTCCGTCCTCCCTCTCTCTCCTCTTCCACTGCCAGGTGCCTTAGTGGCCATATCTGTCAGAGTAACAAGCAGCAGACTGTTGGACTAGCTCACTGTGACGCCCTTGCCCTCCTGGGATGCCTCCATGTCTGGCCCGCCCATCTGGTCTCTTTGTCAGACTTCTTCTCCTCAACTAGTGAGTCCCAAGCCTGACAGTGGAGGTGGAAAGGAAAAAAAAAAGGGGAGAAGGAGTGTGGGTGGTGGTCTCCCTTCCTTTTAGTTCCCCTGTCATATCAATTCTCCCGTCCTCCTCACTACCTCCTCACACATTTCAATCTTAAATCAACTGACCCTTTCTCAATAACTCTTACAGGAATCCTGCATTACTGTAACTTATACCTTCTCGGTCCCATTAATGAGGCTACACCAGTTCCTACCACCAAAAACCTAGGGGACAATTATTTCCCCTTTACATCAGGGTACCTTATGGCAGAGTGCTGGCCATGCAGCCAACTCACTGGTACATGGGAGAGAATGGACAGAAATGGTGATATCATCTGCAAAGAGAGTAGTAGTAATACCGTCATACCCAAGTGGGCACAAGTTCATTTGGATTACAATGTTGAAGAGAAGAAGAAAAACGTAGTGTGGCTATGGCATCCCTTAGTGGATAACATAGTTGATAAATTATAATACAAACCCAGAGAGGAGTAAGAAGGAGAGAACACATTATTTCTTACATCAACTAAACATCTGACTCCAGACTGGGAATTTTTTTATACACCCGTCTATTGCTGAACTGGGCTGAGTTTAGGACGCCACGTGGGGCTGGGTATGCACTAGTCTTATTGGCTGAGTAAGGCATCACATGCTCTTTATTGTACATGTCATTAGCTATCCGCCCATCCCGTGAGCAGTATGAAGTGGTGGATTTAACAGAAGAGCGGAGATTGTTCGCATCGTTGCGTGTTTTGATGGGGGCTGATCCTACGACCGCTGAAGGAGAAGCCACTGCCAGCTGTTTGTAAATATCAGAGGAGCTACGCCCATGGACCAGTCTGCTGCTGGTATCATCCCTCAGTGAATGGCTGAGGAAAGGGTTTTCCGAGCCATGGGCCGGGTACAGGGACTTGCTCCTCTTGCTCTCCTCCAGGTTGTGGTTAAACATTGATTTGGACCCAGTGCCAAACAGTCTGCCGGAATAGGGACGCATGCCGAAGAGGTTCGCATAATGCGAGTCAGACGCGGAGTCCAAGAAGCGATCCTTCTCCTTGAGGCTAACGCTGCGCGCTGGTCGGCCCAAGTCTACATCCTTGGGCTTTTCGAGCATGATGTTGTCAAAGGAGTGCTGACGACTCAGCCTCAAGCGGTTTCTCTTTTGGACATGAGGCCCATCTGTCTGTGGCCAATACAGACCAAACATGTCGTCCGGTTGGTGCTGCTGTTGGTGGTGCAGGGTGGGACTGACCAAAGGGTCTGTAAGGAGCTGGTCCTCACTAATGTCATACAAGTTGGCTGTGTGGAGGCATGCTTCACACCGATTATAGGGTGAGCGTGTGGCGGAAGCTGAGGCAGTTCCAGTGGGGGTGTACGACCCTCCTGGTGGGTAGCTAGCAGTCACTTTAGACAAGCAGGATCGGCAGTGTGTCTGTTTGTAGCGATCAATGGATTCATGTGGGGACAGGGAGACGTTTTTCTCTTTCAGGCTGTAGTGTTTGGAGTAAGCTGGGTCTGGTAGAAGATCTGAATCTGGGTGATGCAAAGGTGAGGAGTTCAGATGAATGATGGGCTGCTCACACTTTCTATAGTTGTCGCTGTGGTCAGAATAAATTTCAGGGTAATCCAAATCATCTGCGGCAAGACCGCGACTCTCACGGTAGTGAATGGGATCTGAATGGAGGCTCAACTCTCGGTCTGAGTCGATAGTGTAGATTTTCTCTCCTCCTCCTCCTCTCCCGGTTTGGTTGGTTCCGCCGCTGACCTGCTTAGTCTTTAAGTAGGACAGCTCCACCTCACTGCAGTCCCTTGGGTATTTTGACGTCACCGATCTTTTTTTTAAGTTGTCCTTGGGTTTCAGGTGCTTGTTGTTTTCTGGGTCCTTGTAAGAAGCTGCCCTGCTAGAACAGTCGGAGATGTCAGAGTGGGCTGTGTCCTCAGGGAGGTAACGCTGTGTCTTCATCGACATTCGTGGGTCTGGCATCAGCATGTCCGGCATCGGAGGGGGCCCAGGTGGTACCGAACGGAGCGTGTCCACTGACTTCTTCCACAGCGTCCGGGGTGGCTTGGCGTTGGTCTGGACTGCGTCAGCACTTACTGCTACCTCTACTGTGTTGGGATTGGCATCATTCAGGGTCAAAGGATGTTGGCCTCCCTGAAAGATGTAGTTGTTAAGGTGGTCTTTGTGGCGGTTAGCAAGATAAGACTGCAGGTCCCCAGTGTCCCCATAGATCATATCTTTGGGAGCATAGCTGCGGTTGTCAGCATAGATGAAGTTGCCCTTCTCTGCCATCATGTCCATGATCATGGGACCAGCTGAGTGCATGAATTCTCTTTTAGGCGAGTTCATGCGGGAGCCACCCAGGTTAGACATGTTGGTCATCTGCTTGGCAGACTTAATGAGCTTAAGCATTTTGTCCTGGGGGCTAAAGTCGAGATCTGTCTTTTTCTTCATGTCTATGTGGACTCCATGGATGCAACTCCAGATTCCCTGCAGAGACATAGAGATAAACAAGAAGAACAGGGGAGGGGAAGAAGAAATAATAAATTAGAAGAATTGGAAAAAGATTAGATGGAATGAAAAGGGGAAAAGCAAAAAAGAAAAAAAAGATGCTTACTTTTCACTTTAGCCAAACATATCTGTGTTCTACAGGTTTTGTTAAAGATTTAAAAAATTAAAATTAGCAGTGACTCAGCAAATCACACTGAAACTGAAAGTATTGTCTACAGTATTTACTGGGAAACACACTTGTTCTGACTACAAAGAAAATCTCACTGTGTTCCCTGGTAAAGATGAAAGTTCATTTATTTAAGATGCAAATCTTTTAAACAATCCTGTTTGATTGAATTAAGAAGATAATAATTCAGGAAGGACTTAAGTCAAATTAATTCAGAATTAATCATAAACACACAAAAACAACAAAACACAAATCAGTGCTCAAAAATAATCTATCCAGGCAAAGAAAAAGTCTCCAGTCGCATCATGTATCCATCACAACCCAAAAAGCAAGTGTTGTGAATTCTCTAAAAGGAGACACACGAGTGATGCAATGCAATGAAATAAGTGTTTTAGAAGCTCCATCAATTTTACAGCGCAACTGTAGCTAAAATTTGAAACTTGTATTTTGCAAAAATGTATTAGTGTCTTACATAAAGTACAATTCATCCAAATTTAGTAACCTTGCTCAGCTATTCCCTGCAAACTCGAGAAGCATCATATGTTTTTATAATTCAAATCTCCTTTAGAAGCAGTCCAAATGGGACAGATTCTTTGTAAAAGAACAGTAAACATCAGAAGGTACCATCACTTTGAACTTTAACAGTTAAAAGCAAAAACCAAGTCCTTTTATGTGGACTATCAGTTAAACAACAGCTGACAATGTAATGCCTAAAAGCAAGAACCAGAGAGCTCTCATTCTATGATTTAAGTCTCAGAAAAGAAAAAAAAACAACAACAACAGCAGCTTCTTTCATCACTGTGACCATTATCTATTTCACAAATCCATCCTTAAAAAGCATCTATCACATTAACAAATCCAAAGGGCTTTTTGGTTCAGGACACCTTTTGCTTATCAACACAAGATAGGCCATTAAGAATGGATTTTGCCCTAAATTACTCTTGAGAATTCCTTTGAAATAACATCTTTCCCAAGAACCTTACTTCATCTTCTTTAAAAGCTATTTTTTTTTCCCCTCACCACCCCCCTCGGTTAACTTTTGCATACGGAGTCACTCCCTGCTTCAAAAATAGTGCAGAGACACTGCAGTGCTTTTAGAGATGCATGTCCATGTCTTCTGTTCTCACACAAGAAGGGAGAACGCTGACCTTTCAGCAGAATGAGAGGGAATAAATTGATTTAGCGTGGGTTGCTGTGATTTCATCCAAAAACATGTTGCAATTAGGATCTATTTTTGTCGATATTCAGGGCTGCCTCGTGATCCCTCCTCCTGTCTCCATCCCCATTCTTCCCTCTCTTTGTGCAGCTCTTCCTCTGTTACCTTGTTTAACTCAGTTTCTTAGTTTAGCAGTAGCTCTCTTTCTATGCATATGTGTGTGTGTGTGTGTGTGTGTGTGTGTGTGTGTGTGTGTGTGCGTGTGTGTGTGTGTGTGTGTGTGTGTGTGTGTGTGTGTGTGTGTGTGCATCCTTGCTCTGTTCTGCTAGAAAACATAATTAAGATGGGAATGTCTGATCACTATAGTGCAGCATTAGCCTCAGACTATAGCTGCAGTGCTTTGCTACACCTTATGGGTTTAAGCATAACCACTGCTAACCCAGTCACACCACCTCAGGCCCAAATATTCACACTACAACATATGCACATGTGTATATGCTTAGTTGTTTGTTTTAGTGGGTTTACTAGTGTGCCTTCTTTTGGTTAAAAATTAAATTCTCTGTAACGCTGCAGCCAGTTTTTTGTTCTCCCAAACCAGTGAACAAGCTAAAGAACATGACTGTAGAACTTGCCTGCACACATTCATATACACAAACTAGTCCTTACTCGACTGATGGAGAAAAGAAGGCCCGGCTTGCCAGAGCAAACCCCAGTGAAGCAGTATCTGAGCCTCCAGTAGAAGAGATGCTCAGAGACGAAGGTGATGAGGGAGAGCCCCATGGCCGTCGCCAGCATGTAGAAGACCCCCGCCATGTTGTCCACATCTAGCTGACTGGACATCACCTCATTCTTCTCATTGTGGCAAATTCCTGTCAACCACTGGGCTTCTAGTTCCTCCATTTCACCTGGAAAGCAACAGACAGACTCAAATCCTTTATCGAATGGCTTGGAATTTGAATAGTAAACATTACATACACGTTTAGCCCCTTATTTGATAGTCAGAATGACCAATAAAATAGCTTCTGCGGTTGTTGTTGTGCATTAAGACTGCTGTATTTGTTTTAAATAAATTGAAGGCATTTGATGAGATTATAATCAAATGAATAATTAATTTCAAAGTGACAAAAAAATCATATAGCCATATACTGCCTATAAAAATGACCCACTTGGAAGTTTTCCTCTTTTATTGCTTTTCAACATTGAAATCTGATCAACTTGATTTGACTTTTTGGACAAAAATTTACAAAAAAGACTCTTTGTGAAAACATATTTTTACAAAGTAGTGTAAGTTAATCAAAAATAACATGAAATAAGAATTGCCAGCGATGCATTTAGTAGTTTCACCTTTGGCTGCAATTACAGCATTGAGCTTGTGTTGACAAGTCTCAGAAAGCCTTGCATATCTGGAGACTACAATTTTAGTCAGGTTGCATGTGGATTGTGAGTGCAC
Source organism: Amphiprion ocellaris (assembly GCF_022539595.1). Classification (NCBI taxonomy): domain Eukaryota; kingdom Metazoa; phylum Chordata; class Actinopteri; family Pomacentridae; genus Amphiprion; species Amphiprion ocellaris. The sequence goes on along the minus strand of NC_072784.1, from coordinate 27,288,101 downwards.
AGCCCTTTTCAAGTCCAGCCACAAATTCTTATGGACTGAATTCTGGGCTCTGACTCGACCACTCCAAAACATTCACAGTGATGTCTTTAAACGGCATACTTCGAGTCATTGTCTTGCTGGAAAACAAATCTTCACCCAAATCACAGCTCTCTTGCTTACTGCATCAGGTTGTCCTTCATTTAACCCTTCATCTTCTCTATCTAAGCCTTCAAGGGCCTGCTGCTGAGAAACATCCCCACAGCATGGTGCTGCCACCACCATGCTTCACGGTGGGAATGGTATGTTTCTTTGTCATTTTGAGGCGGATGAATACTTATTCAATTACTTATTTTTGAATTTTTTTAAATAATTGACACTGCTTTGTAGAGGTCAGTTTTAATTTTGACATAAACGAGTCTGTTTTTGTAAATTATTGTCAAAAAAGCCAAATTATATTGACCACGATTCAGATTTTAAAAGCAATAAACAGGGAAGCCTGTTGAATACTTTTTATAGGCACTGTTTTTTTGTATTGCTGTAGTTTTTTTTCAGTAGTTTGTTGTTGAGTTCAACCAATATATCGATTGGCCAATATTATCAGCTGATAATTGCCAATCACTGAGGCAGGGTCATATAGAAATAGTGCCATAATACAGTTTGTCTAGAAGAGCTGCACGGATTCCATTAGTTTCAACACTCTGAGCACTGTATGCAGCACATGTAGCGGAGTAAATATCACAGATAAACAGACTGTTTGTGGAGTAAAGTAGTGTCTTTAGGGTAATTTTCAAACTAGTTTGTAAAATACATTGCTACAAAGTTAATAAACAATTACTTTAACACTTTTCATTTTCAATATAACTAACATACTGTTCATACACTACTGTTCAAAAGTTTGGGGTCACTTAGAAATGTCCTTATTTCTGAAAGAAAAGCATTGTTTTCAATGAAGATAACATTAATCAGAAATACAGTCTAGACATTGTTAATGTGGTAAATGACTATTCTAGCTGGAAACAGCTGATTTTTAATGGAATATCTCCATAGGGATACAGAGGAACATTTCCAGCAACCATCACTCCTGTGTTCTAATGCTACATTGTGTTAGCTAATCATGTTGAAAGGCTAATTGATGATTGGGAAACCCTTGTGCAGTTATGTTAGCACATGAATAAAAGCTTGAGTTTTCATGGAAAACAAGAAATTGTCTGAGTGACTCCAAACTTTTGAACAGTAGTGTACTGGCCAGGTCTCCCCTGTGAAGGAGAGCTCTGATCCTAATGGGACTAACCTGGTTAAATAAATGCTAAAAAAAAAAAAAAAACAACAACATATGAATGCAGCTGAAAAATCAATGTCATCACATTTAACTCCCTAAAATTTGGAATTTCCCTTGGCCCAGAGGAGTCAACATTGATCAGTCTCTTGATATATTCTATGCATTCACATTACCTGCACAAAAACAGTGAGATTTAAAGTTTTTTTTATTGTGGCACATAATGTCTATTTTTAGATGAACTTAGTTTTAAAAAAAAAAAAAACAAAACTTGAGGTTGAATGCTAATATATTTCTTATGTTTTGTTTAAAATAAATTTCTTTGGGTGTCAGGGGCCAGTGGTCCAGCAGTGCCTGTATTGTTGCCTGACAGGGCAAAGACGTTGTTTCTTTAAGGTTAATGAAAGAAAGGTAGAAAGCACCAAAGACCTTATCTTTTCTCATTCCTCACTCTGTTCCCTTCCCTCCGTCTCTCCTCTCTCTCTCTGTGGCTTCCTCTGTGACATTTGGCGCGTAGCTAATCCAATCTGTGTCATTCAGGGCTGGATAACTAAGGCTGCTAGTGGGGAAAGACAAATATCATGGTGGTGTTGAGCTGAATGTCTTTGGGCTGCAGACTCACTAAGACATCATTAACTCTTTTAGTACAATTGAAGCATACTTGTCTCATGACAGATTCCCACTAATAGATGTAGCCACGGTACATCTCCTTTAATATTATAATATGCTTGGAATTGGTTACAGAAATAAGATTAATGTGGGGCTTTTTCAGGATCAACAGGTCACTTCGTCTCACTTTTTTTTTTTTTTTTAAATCAAGTGCATTCAAAGGAAAAGCTGTGTGGAGCTGCTACTGCATGCACTGTTGCTCTGACTCCAGGGGAGGGAAGTACTGCTGAAATTCAAATTTTGTTCTCGTTTCAGCAGTCAGACGGCTCAAGCAATAGTCTGGTGGTCAGTCAGTTGGAACACAGGAACACAAGTCACTACAAGTTGTATCCACACTTTTGGGGTGTTTTTGAAGCCGCTAGGACTGAAAGTAAACACTTATTTTAAGATGTGGGAGAAGAAAGACAGAGATAATTTTTTAAAAATCCTGTCCTTGGTATCAGATTACCATGAAAAACAAACCCAAAATCCATTCCAGGTCTTCAATTAAGTTCAGAATACCTGCCTTTACTTACCAACTGTTCCTCATAAAAGCTTAAGCACAGACTGTTCCTGACTCTGACTGCATGATGTTTCGGTCTGCCAGATTATAAATTTGCTCCACTATGAAAACTTAAGAAGTTGGTTCCATTTGCTTATTTCCATACTATTGCCAAACAGGTGTTGATAGTATTCTGGCTGTATGTGCGTTTTTGTGAGTCTTCTTAACCCTTTGAGAGGAAATGTGTCTCATTCATGTGCTTGTGTTTCCAGACCACATGTTTTATGTGTTTGTATGTCCTTCTGTTTGTTCTCCAGCTTCTCCAAACGAGTCCTCGCCTCTGTCTCCTCTCTAACCAAGGAATACCATATGCTCTCCAACCACACTGTGTCTATCTCATCAAGTAGCATCTGCCAAGACACCAAGTCACTGTGATCTATCAAGGACCTGCCCTCCTCTCACTCCCCATCTCACTCCATCTCTACCTGACACACACTCTCTCTTTGTCTTCCTCTTTTATGCCATGCTCCACGCCTCGTCCTCTTTTTGACCTCTCGCTGACCATCACACATGCGCGCTGTCTCTTTTCTGACACCGTCATCACTTTCTCACTCCTTCTGTTTCCTCTCTTGTCACACAAACTCTCTTTTTATGTCTGTTATCTCCCTTTCCATCCCCCTTTTCCTTCTCATGCCGCCTTCTCTGACTTTCTCCTTTCATCTCATTTTTTTTAGATGCATAAGAAGTAGAACACCACAGAGGTTATTAGTGTGGTGGAAAGATAATACAAGTTTAAAGCATCCTTAGTCGATATCTGCACTGGACGACTGCTTAAAAAAGTGTGAAGAGCTTGAATGGCATCAATAATCAAGAGAAAAAGACAATAAAAAAAAACAAAACAAAACACTGAGCCTGATTTTTGTCACAATTATCCAAACATGAAGTGTGATGCAGTGCAGCCTGCATGCTCTGCAGCCTTGATAAGATTTGGTTGGAGAGGATTATTGTGACACCAATATTCATTTAATCAACTTCAGTGCACTTAATGTGAGTGGCTGCGAACACTTGCATCAGCAAAAGGCTTTCGATGTAAAATGTAAATGAATCTGTCACTAAAAGCTTGAGCTGTCTCGCCGTTCTCTGTTTTGTGGTGGGAAATTGTTTATGTAAAAACTTCAGAAGCTACTGTAATAAAGGAATGCCGTGATTCAGATAGAGTAATGCATACGCATACACATGCACATCTAGTGCTGCAGAGAGAATATATTAGAATAACTTACACACTCTGCCCTCTGTTTAGAGCAGCCTTTGTGTCCAGAATAACATCAAAGGACTATTTATACTTCACTGCTTTTCCTTTGTGCTGTCAGCAGACAAGGCAGTCGAGGTGTGTATGAGTGTGTGTGTATGTGTGCATGAATTACAATGCTGGCAAGGAGCAATGTAACCTTTTGCCTTGCGGATAGCGTCATGCACTTTGAATTTGTCTATGAGAATGCTGTGTGTCTCTGTTTCTCACCATCTCCGATTATTGCCAGGATAGCCAGATCCACCTGTCGTTTCCAATAGGAGCCTTTCTGTAGAGCAATGCCGTAGCCAGTGGTAGCGAAGATGTACCTGAACACAAGCACGTCCAAACACACACACACACAAACACATATTTTAACCTTTAAACAAATATTTTAACCTTTATGTCTCCAGATGGTGTCACTGTGATTAAAAAATTCTTTAAGGAGGTACCTCATGCATAAGGATGCACATAAATGTCATGAAGTGGGAATCGAGGTCGCAGATATACAGTCAAAATCACCAAAATACAGCACAAACCTTAAAGGGCAAGTTTACATTTTAAGAAAATACTTGGGTTAGTTCTTAAAGCCATTCACATGTAAGAGGTGAAGGAGAAAATCCACAGACCTTGGTAATGTTTAGCCACAGTTTGAGTTAAACAAATGAGTGTCTTCAAAAATTACTTCTTCCCTACCTTGCTGCAATTTAGCAAGAACATTGGGAAATCTGAAAAACAAAATTGCTGTAATTTTGGAAGATACTTATTTGATTTGTCTAACTAAAACAGAATGACGGACTGTGGATTTTTTTTTCCTTCATCACAATAACTTACCCTAACCCTCTGAACCCCAAGAAGGGGTGAAAAGCATGTTATCTTTCATAGAGAATCTGCAAATTACACAAATTATCTCATCTTGAAACTGGAACAACAGAAAGATTCATCAGCTTTTCAAATATCATCTGTAACGTGCTGTTTCTACAGGGGAAATTTTTCTTAAATATGGGATATTTCATTAAAACTTTTTTCTACATGTCTAATTCAAAAAGAGCAATACGTTTCTGTAACAATGCAACAAATTATGAGTTCCCTGTGAAGCCATGATTGACTCAGATGAAAACAACAATCAAGTGACAAAATTTCATGTATTCTTTGGCTGAACTGCAGGCAGTGTTTACATAGAGCAGATAGGAGACAATGGGAAACAGACATATGGAAACACATTAAAAATCTAAGTAGTAATATATCTATGGTATATAAAGTCACCTTTTTTCACTATTGATAACATCAATGGGCACTTGGAAAAATATTCTAACTTTGTGCACAAAAGGCACCTTTCTACTTCTAGCCATGGTTGTGCTGTTTCCATAGAGGTGCAGGACTTTAGATTCTAGTGCGTTAAGAAGGGGTCTCTTTTCAGCCAGAATAAACTGGAGGACCAACTGCAATGACAAAAACAGTTTTTGGCATAGACATGGGATTGTAAGTGTCATTTTAAGACAAACTTGAAATAATTTTCCCAACTTTTTATGTGTGATGGCACAAAAAAATGTTCTTGATTCACCGAGGAATTGCATGTGTCTTTGTAGTACAACGATCACCCACATTTACATGCTCTGCCTTTGCACAATGTCTCGGATGGAAGAATGACAGGTTTACACCCTAAAAAAACCAACAAAAAATAACGACTTCTTTCAAGAATGGTAGCTTTAGTTTACCCGCTGCCAATGGTCACCAGCTTACAGCCCTCATCTCTGCCAGCCATATAGTTCAACACTGCTGCATCGTAGATGAAGGCATCCAGTTTGCTGAGAAAGAACAGAGAGAGAAGAACAAGGGAAAACAGATGGAGGGAGGGGGACGAAGACAAAATGTGAGGGGGTTTCACATTTTTTTTTTTTTTTTTAGAGTGAGTGAGAAGTGCACAGGAGGAGACAGAGAGCAGAAGAGGGGCTTATTTTTCAGAATGTGTTATTTGCAGATCAATTGTGAAGTGTTAAATCATCTCCAATAGGACCGCAATCCAAGCGTAACCAAACACACAGAGGACACAGTGGGGAGTGGCGGTGGTTCAATACGGCACGCTTGGCTGATGATGGGACCTTGGAGGCACATGGACAACCTAAACAAACTTTAGACAGACACAAACATTTACACCGTCTCGCTCTCTCTCTGCCTCTGTCCACACACTCACAAGACTCATAAATAAGTAGGTTGCGAAGTGGAACGTAAAAGATTCCAGACGCTGACTGACATTTCCAGTGTAACTGATGCCGTCACTAACCACTGCTTTCTCAGTATCTCAGTGCCCGCATATGCTCACACACAAACACACACACACACACACACACTCACACTGAGCCCTGCTAATAGTGCGGTGACTGGCTGGCATTTACTGAATGTCAGATCCAGCCCTCTCACTGAGGCTCACAGCCGATAGTTTAGCTGTGTAATTAGCTTAACCCAGCACTGGCTCCAACCACACGCAAGCTGTGTGTCCAAACATGTGGGAAAACCCGGAGTGCGTGTCGACAAGTGTGTGTGATTGGGCAGATAAAAGTGTGCACTGGTGCATTTCTGTGAGCATGGATTTGCCGGCGCATGTTTGGAGACGCTGGCCAGACACAGTGAGGCTCTAATGGCTTGGAGAGGGATTCTGCCACCACTGATCTGTCACACCTTCATTTCCCTGAATGAAATGTAGCCGCACAGTTTTTCAGTCTATCTGTACCTTTGAATGTCGTCTTTACCATGGAAAAATTACCACGTACTGCGACCGGGAATCTTATTTTACACCACTACGGGGCAAAACTCTTCAGTACAGTTCAAAACCTGTCATTTGAACTACTGGAGTATTGGGACTCAAAAGACAACATTTTAGCATAAATATCATAAATCTTCATCCTGTGTGACCTTCCTTATTATTATTATTATTATTATTATTATTATTATTATTATTATTATTATTATTATTATTATTATTATTATTATTATTATTATTATTATTAATAATTTGCCATATTGTGAAATGTTCATGGAGCTGAGAAATATTAGGTGGCATTTATCGTTTTAAAAATCCTGAAAATCCAAAACAGAAAGACCATATTTAGGCTAGAATTCAGTTGCAGTTAAAACATACAATACTGTTTGATTGTGTTGTGTGGCTATGGTTCAGGAGCGACAAAATGTCCTACAAATAGTTCAGGTTGAAGGATGAAATGCCGAGACTCTGCGATGAATCTCTGGCATCTCAGGAAAATTAGCACAGTACTAGTAGCTCACCTGTCTCTATGTTTGCATGTAAAAATGTGATCTTAAATGGGCTTTTGCATGCATTTCATCAGCAGTGCATAATCAACTCCTGCAACATGTATGAACCAAATGTTTTAACTGTATCACAGTCATTACTGAATATTTGTTCATTTTCATTGTATTTATTTGCCTACCAAAAAAAGAAAAGAATCTAAACTTTGCCAGCATTGTGAGTAATTTAGGTGCCGGAATGTAATCAAATCAATTTAGCTCCCCTGTGCATAGTTTTGCTTCTTGTGGCTCGAACAGATTTTGTGTGTAAAGCCTGTCAGCATTATGTGTGATCAGAGCTAATCCAGCCATCGAGCCTCAAATAGCTGAACGCTGCAGTGTTGCTCATCTGCTAATACCATAGAATAGAAATATCAATGAGGGTATTACTGACGGCAGACACCTGCAGCTGGCTGGGAATATACATGGACGTGTGTTTTCGTGTTTCTTAGCATTTTGCTGGTGCGCTCGCAGTGATAGTTTACTTAAACTCTTGTATGTGCATGTGGGCTGCATGTTAATACAGCTGCACAGACTGAAGCGTATTACAGATGCTGGAGTGGTTTAAGCCGTCTTTACGTGTTTACATCCAGTTCACTTATGACTTATGGATGAGGGATAATGAGCTGAAAGACATAACTGTATTAAAATCATGACCATGACGTTCGTATTTGTTGTGTGTGTGTTATTTTGTGTTATTTTTCCCTCTTTGATGTCTCCCTGTGGGGCAGCCTGTCCTTTGAGCTACGAACTCTGATTGGATCCCACCCTATAGCCATTAACCAATCAGAAATATCTCCTTGTCATATCATCTCATCAACCTTTTGTCCTCTACCATTTTTTTCTTTTTCCCCTGGTTCCTTTCCCTTTCTCCATTCTTACCCTCAATTTCCCGGTATTCCCTTTTCCATTGCCCTCCCTTTTTCATCCCATTACCACATTCTCCTTCCTTGGTCTCTTGGCCCATTCGTCCTGCCCACCACCATTCCTCTATTTCCTCCAATCAGGCTTCTTGCCCTTGGCCTCCTACCCCAGCCCCTGTCCTCTTTCTTTCTTATGTGATTGCGTCATGCATCGCATCCTTCCTTTACATTTCACCACCTTTACCTTCACTTTCGGATCTCCCTGTCCCACTCAAATTGTTACACGCTTTCAATCTGTCCTTGGCTAGCTCCCTGATAAACCCCATCCCCATTATACGCCAACACACATGCACCATCAGTCCCACTATAGAGACCAGTACTAAAAATAGCTCCTGCTGTTCCCAATGAGGAAGCCCATTCATCCCCAGTCTCGGAGGACCTGTCACACACAAGCACATACATTCACAAATACACTCACAGACACACAATCACAGACGTACAATCACAAACAAAACTGCAGACTTTGTTAGGTGAAGCTTTTTACAGAAATGATTGATGTGAAAATGCATTTACTCACAAACACCCACACATATAGAGTTTTTTTACCCTGTTTTTAGGCTGACGAGTGCATCCACGACTCCGGTCTGATGATACTTCACCATGTACTGGTGCATGGCAGGGTAGTTTTTCCTGATGTTCCTCTCCGTGGATCCATTCGGAACTGTGCCGAAGCGGAATGGAGGTGAGTATGCATATGGGTTCTGAAACTGTGGTGGAGGAAAGAAGAACAAAGGAGAGGAAATTAGGAGAGTGGAAAAACAGAAGACAGAGCTGAGATTGAACATGAGGAGACAAAGCAGTACGAGGCGACAGAAATTCAAAAGCAGTATGTGTTTCTGTATATCTAACTTTGCAGGTTGCACTAGATGGGTACCCTGTTGACAGCATATGTAGCATCAATTTTCATTGGAATGATGAAGCACAAAGCCAAAAAGTTTCTTCAAGTTTAATTCAGAATCTGCAGACTCGCATACACAATCTGGGAAAGGATACAAAAGGTTTTATACAGTCAAGCACACAAGTTATTTGTTATTTGTAGCTGGTAGCAAAACCACATCCTTAAAAACTGCACAACCACTATACACTCTTGCCAGAAGTACAAGTCTGTGTGAAGCAGTAGGAGCACTTTTTTTGTACAACATCTATAGTTCTCTCACTCTAGGTCCGAAACAAGTGGGCTACAGTCAAAAGGTTACCTATAGTCCAGGTGCACACAAGGTACAATCAAAAACTTCATGTTGCTCATGACCAAATCAGGTTGTCAGGGTTCTGTGTGATGCTACATGATCAAAATCAGGACCTGTATTGCACACATTTTCTTTGCGATCACTTGTAGGTTTGCATTTTCACCGCAGGCCCAGGAAGACCTTCGTGTCGAGGTTTATCACGAAAGTTGAGTCTATGGTTATAAAACAGCAGTCTTTAGTGGAAGAATTCACAGTTTCCAAGGCAGAAGAAGGAACATCAGGTTAGGAGTGCACCAAACTTGATGTTTTCTTTGATACTGACAGGGCAATGCACCATGAATTCAACTAGTGTAGCATCCTAAGGCGTCTTAGGAAGAACATTTGGTGCAAATGACCTAAACTGTGGTGGGATTGTAACTGTGTTCCCATTATGACAACACATCCGCCACAGCGTGCTGAAAATGTGAGATTTTTTTTTTGGGTGCACCAACACAATCGTCGCTCGCCACCAGCTTTACTCACCAGATTTGGTTTCTTGCTAAATAAAGCTCGTCTTCCTCATCCCCAAAATAAAATTCAAGTTGAAGGATCGCTGTTTTGACACAGTGGAGACGATCCAGCATGTGTCGCAGATGGTGCTTACAGAACAAGACTTCGAGGGAATGCTCCAAATGTGGCAAGAGCGCTGGGAGGAAAGTATCGCAACACAAGAAGATGACTTCAAAGGGGATGGTACCCAAACTTAAATCAACTGCACTCACACCTTGTACGAGTCACAGAGATTCACTTAACTCTTCAATAGTTTCACTGCGTTCCATTCTAGGCTCCATAAGAATTCCCTTTTCCCTCTCTCTTTTCCCTTCTATCTGATTTTCTTTTCTTTTTTAAAATCTCCCATCGTGTCTCGCTGTCCTTTCTGCCCTCCCTTTCTCAGGTACAATCTAGTCAGTGTGTTAGAGTACAGGTCAAGAGTTTTGTAGTAGTGCGCTTGTCGCTGTGGTAACAACCTGCCCTGAAGCACCATAGTAACAATCTGCCCTCAGTGCCTGAAACAGATGAACCCTATCAATTAAGTGAGTAGTATTATATCCACTGTAGCCGCATAGTGTGTGCAGCACAAAGGAATGGTTTCACTCCATGATGATAAAATTATTCTCTGTTTTCACATATTCATACAACACGACTCTGAATCAACATAAGTAGCACGTGAAGGATTTAATTAGCATACTGTGAGCATCGATGTTCTGTTCAGCATGTGTTCAGCATCCATAAAACTCATCCGTTTGTTTGTTTATGTGAACTACTTACATCATAAATGCATCTCCATAACATATATGTAAACATTTTTAGATGTTTATATGAACACTATCTGGTTGCAAACATGTGCATATCTATTGTAGAATCAGGTCGGGTTGAGGATGCGTTGACAAGTTAAACTCCACTGTGCATATGTGTGTGCATGCATATGTTAGCGGTGATGCCATGTAGTGTATGTGTCAGCATGACAAGCAATCGCCCTCAGGAGACACTCATACACAGTCGCTATTGTTTGCCTCTTTCTACTTATCTTTCCTTCCTTTGTTCCTCTCTTAAGGTTGAACAGAAGCTATAAGGTCAAAAAAGGGTAAATACGGCAAAGCGAGGGGGATTCGCTGTTTAGAATCTCCAGGCCAAGTGGGGGAATGTATATTTGGAAAGTGCTCTTCTCTTGATGGATAATTAACAGTGAAGGGCGTTTTAAGAAGTGCACCAGCTGCTGCTAACGGAAGCTCAACGCGGAGATGATGAGAAAATGAAAGAGCAGAAGCAGGAGAGTGTTTGTGTCTCAGACAGGTGGAGGCATGAGGACTCACTGCTGCGACGAACAGCAAGGCGCTCGCTCAAACTACAAAGTGGATGCTGGGATTTTCTTGAGATGCTGTTTATTTCTCATGTGAGTTTTGGAGCTTTTTGGATAGCTTTTCAAAAGCGCAGAGGGAACCTCAAATACACTGTATATAATATAGAGACATCCTCTTTTAATTTGCAGCTCTCCTCCTGCCACCAGCTCTATCTCATCTCCATTGATTCCCTTACGTATGCGTGTCTGTCGATATTACAAGTGTCTGTGCATGTGTGGTGTGAACAAGGGTCTCGAGACTCTTGATTTCAGAGCTCCACCATCGCCCACTCTGTTTCTTTACATGTCTAATACTACAATCAACAGAGCAAATCTCCTTGGAAGCTGGGATTACAAAGGTTCATGTGTGTTTTATCGCTACCATTTGGTGTTTAGCAGCATAGTTCATGGGTCACACTGGTGATTCGCAAGTCAGTTTGTAGATCTTCTCCTTTAACTTTAAGTTGGACATTTCTTTGTGTCCCCAAAGACATTGAAGCTGTTTTATGCACATTTAAGAGCAACTCTTTATAAGCAATCCTAATATCAGCCCAAGTGAAATGACAACACATTTGCCTGTGTTCAGACCACAGACTGTGGATGTACCAACCTATACACCATCACTTGGTTTGCGAACTACAAGTTTGCACCCTCAAATTTGGAATTTGGTCACTTTGCTCTTTTGTAATGAGTAAGTGGGTGGATTTGACTGAGAATTTGAGCAGAGTACGCTTGCTAATACAGTGGCAAAATGTCGATCAAAGGTAGCCACACCCTACAGCATAACAGTGCATTATTTTACTAATATTATTATTTTACTTTAATATTTTTCATTATTTTACTCTAAATGCTGTATTGAAGGAGGCATGAAACTGGTGAATGAGACCATAAACTCATTAACAGAATGTTAACTGAGGTAATGAACATAAGTAGCACCATTTTCTCATAGACGTCTATGAGATCGGATGCCTTTGTGCAACCAGAGGAGTCGCCCCTTTCTGGCCATTAGAAAACATATCAGGTTTAAGGTATTTCTGCACGGGCTTCACTTTTGTAAATAGTCTGTGATTCAGACATCCGTGTCTCCTCTCAAAGGCACATTTCATATGATTTCATATAAAAATGTGCCTCATACACTATATATATTGTAACACAATGTGCAACAAATTAGGTATTACAGCTTTGATTTCTATCAAAGTCGAACGTGTTTTCTGCTTTTCCAGTATATGCACTGCATTTGTGTGGCATGTATTCTTCTCTGCAACAGCTGGTGAATTCAGTAACTTGGAATGCAGGTTAGCAATAACTAGGTCACAGGTATGATCCCTGTTTGTTTTTTAAATGTCTTTTGCAAGGAAAAATGCTCACTGGGTGCACCTAAGAATCACTGATTGGACATTGCTTTGGCACATCAACACTTCAGCTGATTTTATCTCCTGAGCGTTCTCCATAAAGAGATATTATGAATTAAACCAACCTTCTAAAATCCATCACTTATCAGTAAAACCTAAACATACAGACAAACTAACTTTGGTAGTTTGACCAGCGTTTCAGATCTCTTCAAAATCAATGCATGTGGAAAGTGTTGAAACTGGGTTATTGCTGTTATTACCTTGTCACTGCAAACAAGTACAACTACAGCGGAGCGCTTGTTTGCAGAAATTTGAATTCTCAAGGTCTTTGGCACTAAAAACCTATCCTATTATTAAGCTGTTGAGAAACCACAACAGAAAGCGGAGACACATAAGCCAGAGTTGTAAATAAAAACTCCCTGATGGTGGTGCAGCCTGAAACACCGTAGAGCTAACCGACTGCTCTCCACTTGTGCATGAGACAGCATACCTGGGAGACAGGCTTAACAGCTCAGTAAACACTCATTACACCAGTGCTCTTCATAAATGATTAAAACAAATAAAAACAGCGCTTCCTCTAAACGTGGACAAAAATGGTGATGAATTATGAACAAATACCGCTTTGAACATAGACCACTTTGATAACTGTGTATGTATAGTTAAACAACACTGCTTATCAATTCCTTGAAACTTAAACTAATTGGAAAATTCAGGTTTCAAAATTACCACTGAAAGTACAGATTCTGCCAGCAGTTCAAAAGATTTATTGTTGGAAACTGCTACACTACCGTTCAAAAGATTGGGGTCACCCAAGCAATATCATGTTTTTCATGAAAATTCACACAATTCATGTGCAAACATAATTGCACAAAGGTTTCTAATCATCAATGAGCCTACAGAAGTGATGGTTGCTGGGGATGTTCCTCTGTACCCCTATGGAGATATTCCATTAAAAACCTGCTGTTTCCAGCTAGAATAGTCATTTACCACATTAACAATGTCTAGACTGGATTTCTGATTAATTTAATATTATCTTCATTGAAAAAAAGGCCTTTTATTTAAAATTAAGGACATTTCTAAGTGACCCCAAACTTTTGCATAGTAGTGTATATATATATTAGTATATGTGTGACTGCAAAATGCTATCTGCAGCCACTGTACAACACACCAATTGTACACTAAAAAACAACAAAGCGTAAGCTAAAAAACTGCACTTTTGTTCAGGTGACAGTTGGGTTTATTCCAATATATTAGCTGTCAAAACATAATATGGTGTCTTTGAGGTTCTTTTGAATCTCTCCCCTCTAGTGGTCTAAAATAACCTGAAGCAGATTTGAGTAAAATGTTTCTCCTCTGGGACTTCTCCTGGTCACTTGGCTCGATGTCTGTCCTCTCTCAGCATATCTGTCTGAGCGGCCATTTACCCCTTTTGTCTGCTTCCTTTCTTCTCTGACCCTCTCTGTCTTTCCATGTCTTTTACTGTCTCCCCTCCCCTCATGCCACTCCTCCTCCTGCCTCAGCCGTCAACCTGGCCCATATCTGTCCGCCTGTTGTCTTGTACCATCTTGTGTGTCTTGGCTTTTTGCTAGTCCTCAGTTGCCCTCCTGCCAGTTGCTTTACCCCTTCACTCCAACCCTCTCTTCCTCTCTCCTTCTGGATCTTGTCAAAACTCTCTAAATCAGCCTCTCCTTGGTAATGTCTCCCTATACATCTGTATTTCTTTCCTCAGGAACCCTCTTGTCTTGCTTATCTGTTTCTCTAAATTTGATTTGACCTTTTTTGTCTTTAATATTTCAGTTCATCCTCCTACTTCTTCTACTGCATGGTCAACTTTTCCCTACATACCTGTCATTCAAATGTAAAAAATTCAAAGTGCATATAACTGCACCTGCGTCATGTCTTTTTTATAACACATCTTTTAAAAATTCATGCTGGACCACCAGAGAACTGTTTGTGTTGGGTTGCTTAGCTATGAAATAACACATAAAGCATTTACCCTTCGTACTACTGTTGCAGAAAATGCATCTATGCAAGACTTGCATGTTGTATTTTAGGCTCCACTTTGTTGACTCTTACTAAAAAGTTGCACAAATTGCATTTATACTGCAAAACTTTTGAGCCTTTGACGAGCACACGAAAGCTGACAGATTAGCCCACCATCTAATTTTCGGGTGACTAGGCCTTTAAAAGTAAAGAACTGAAAAGAAATATGAGTATTTTCTAACCTCTTTGGACTCCGAAAACAGCAGTACAACAATATTTTATGACAATGTATAACGTTCCAATCATTTTTGGGTGGCTTATTGCTTACACAGCTAACTCTATATCTTAAAAGCACACACATTCATCAGATAAAATCACCAAACTACCTCTTCCATATGTTTCTCATTACCTTGTTGTCTGAGAGTCCGGTGACTTGGTCAACAAACTCCTCCTGAATCATGAAGGCAGCCAAGTTGGCAGTGTAGGAGGCCAGGAAGATGACAGCAAAGAAGGCCCACACTGACACTATGAACTTACTGGTGGTTCCTTTTGGGTTCTGCACAGGCACAGAGTTGTTGAACACCAGACCCCACAGCAGCCAAACAGCTTTGCCCATAGTGAAGGAAGGGCCATGGGGGTCTGAGAGAGGACAGAGAAGAAAGACAGAGACAGAATGAAAAATGATTAGAAAGAGGATCATGGTTATGGTTTTGTACAAGGTTGGACATATAAGAATATGAAGATGGATTGTAACTTTTTCGAAAATGAAGTTTTCTGAATCTGCTCACCTTTCCCCTGTGCCAGGTTTCGGTTAAAGCCAAGAGGACTAATGTACTCAAACATGAAAACAGCCATTGCAGTCACCAGTAGGAGCATCACAAACATCATCACCCACACTGATGCACTGAATGGCTCTGAAAAAGAAAGAGAATGAAGAGGACCGTGTTAAGTTAACTGAAGGACCAGATCAATCCTATTTATGCACACAGAACCGTGTATAGCAGATTCCTGTAGATTCAGAGTCCCTACAGAAACACACACTTGCATACACACAGCCACACCTCCTACTTGACTGTGCGAGGACGGTACAGTATAGGAACCCCTGGTGTCAGCACTCCTGTCCTCCCTCTGAGCTCACAACACTACTGCAGAGATTAAACTCTGCTCTAATGTATGGGAAAGCACTGCTGGCACACGGCCTCACACTGGGTGTGGGTGTGTGTGTGTGCGCAAGTGAAGTGTGTGTGTGTGTGCTGGCAAGCTGCCATTATGGGGTTTTCCTGCTAAGCCCTTATAATTGCCACTTTCACAGGACTAACGGCATGCCGCATACATGTCACCACATGTACCTGCCTGTGTGTCTTTGTGCCTTTGTATGCTGGCATGTCTTGTGTTGTTTCCCCCTCTGTTTCATGGAATACCTCGGTGTGTTTATGCCTGAGTGTGCCTTTGTGTCTGTAGCATCACATATTGTGCGCAGGAACTCGGGTGTCACTGCCGAAGCACTCGGCATCAAATGAACGTGACTGAGCAGCCATAACAGGGATATCCATGGTCTCTCAGGTTAAAATCCTGTGGTTAAGTCCCTCTCAGGTAAGTGAGAGTCAGTGTGGCAGGAAGCAGGAGTTGAGCTAAATCCCTCAGATGAAAGAGCAAGTATTGACAGCTGTGTAACAGAAGTGAATTATGTTGTCAGCTCTGTATCTCAGGGAATACAGGCGCGCACACAAAACAAATACCGTTCTGCACTCGCACCAGCCGAAAAAGCAAACAAGACAGACCTTCTTCTCGTTCTCTCTCGAGTCCAACACCACAGCAACAGTTAGTGGGTGACAGTTACCTAAGAAGGCTGACGGGGAGACGGTTCCATTGCTACGAGAGACCATGACGCTGATCCCAGTTTCCACGAACGGGACGGAGAAATCGATGACCTCAGAACGCTCCTCATTGATCGTCAGAGATCCGACGGCCATGACGGCTTTCTTATAGACCACCTGTATAGTAGGAGGGGAAGGGGAGGAACGCAGGAATAAATGAGGGAGGATGGATGATTGGGATAGAGAAAAAACAAGAAGAAGGAGAAGAGTTAGTCTATAACAATACTTTTTTTTTTTTACATGAAGAAGACAGGCAAACACAACAATCAATAAAAATATTTAAAATGACCATTTTTGCGATGAAACTGTAAAAAAATCTGCAAACCAAATAAATGCATATACGTGCCAAATTTATGCACAAGAATATAAATTTTGCTGACTTCCCATCAATAAAGTTTTTAATCTCAGACTGAAACTCAATCAATATGCAAGCTGCAGTCGCTGCTAAATAAGATGAATGCCAGATGAACATGAACTGAGTGAATGAAGCCTGCCGTAAAAATATATAGACATCTATAAAGTTTACAGTCTTAAAATGAACTCTGGGACTTTACCTTTGAGTTGAAGCTGGTAACTAAAGATATGCTAAGGAGTTTTCTGCAGGAGTCGCTAAGATTTGTTTACTTTCGCAGCATTTATAGTTGGTGCCAAAGCCTCCTAGCTGCAAAGGGTTTTTTTTTTTGTGTGTATGAGTTTTTTTTTCCCCCGTCTGTGAAAGTTTTGCAAAGTCAACACTAAAGCTTCCTTTGGAACACAAGGAAGAGGAATATTTTGTCATGCAAACATTTCTAATTTCCTGAACTAGGCTTGCAGTGCTTATTTCAAGACTGATCAATACAACACATGATTCATCACATCCCTCCAAAGTACTAACAAGCTGCTTATTGTGGCATTTTCAGAGAAAGTGAGGTGTTCAAAAGTCACAGGAATATTAAATTCCTTGTCACAAAGCACACATATACAGTGAAAAAACTGTAGCATGACTTTCATAATCAATCACATAATGACAAGCTCAACAGTCAACAAGAAGTGTCATTTTAACTGAACAGCAGTGCTTACAGTACACATCGTGTATGGATTCTGACATCTGGTTGCACACACATTTGGACACCATGTGATATTGAGCTAATTTCTGACTCCAGGGGTCTTTATTGACTAATCACTGGTTCAGAGTCAGCTGAATCACACACACACTCTCTCTCTCTCTCTCTCTCTCTCTCTCTCTCTCACACACACACACATGCACACGAAAACGCACACACACACTACCATTTAAAAGTTTGGGGTCACCCAGACAATTTCATGTTTTCCATGAAAACTCACACTTTTATTCATGTGCTAAAATAATTACACAAGGGTTTTCTAATCATCAATAAGCCTTTCAACACCATTAGCTAACACAATGTACTATCAGAATACAGGAGTGATGGTTGCTGGAAATGTTCCTCTGTACTCCCATGTAGACATTCCAATAAAAATCACCTGTTGCCAGCTAGAATAGTAGTCATTTGCTACATTACCAATGTGTAGACAGTATTTCTGTTTAATTTATGTTAATTTCATTGACAAAAAAAGTTTTGCTTTCAAAAATAAGGACATTTCTAAGTGACCCCAAACTTTTTAACAGTAGTGTATGCCAACAGGTTTTACCACTTACCTCTCCCACCATCCCATTCCAGACATTGTTAATCTTCTTGCCATGTTTGCCATTGGTTACCAGGTACAGGTCATAGGTGAACTTCACATACTTGGCGATCTTTTTCAGAATATCGATGCAGAATCCTTTGCAGCACTTCTTGATATATGTCCCACCAGCCTCAGTTGTGTTGCTGCAAAAACACAAAAAATACAGGCATCATTAGCTAAGAATTCTGAATGATTACTAAACCCCGCGTCGTTGTCAGGCGCCAAATCTGTGACAGACAGTATAAGAAAATGAGCACCAGCTGTTTGAATGACAAAAGACTGAACATTTGAAACCACTTTTTAAATATATATACCTTTGCAAACCTTTTCTGTGTCTCTGTTTGCTTCTCTCTCCATCCTACTTGTTAAATTTATATAAACGCACCGGTGAACAAATATCACCCTGAGACTTTTTCACCTTTAACTTCAGGTCATTCTATTCAGGAATGACAGAGGACTCAAAAAAATATGCTCCTTCTCTCCTTTTCCCTCTGTCTCTCTTGAAAGGGAGGTTTTTTGACGGCACTGCATCTGCAAGCCTTGTACCATCTGTGTATATGAATTTGAGAGCAGCAGAGTTCAGACAGTGTTCACACACACACACACACACACACAAGAGCGCACATCAACTTTCAGCCACCTGGGAATCTCATTTAACTTTTAGATGTGTGCTAATTAGAAGACGATAACCTCGTCCTTTAGTTTAACAACAACCTGGGCGCAAAGTTGACAGGAAGTGAGAGGGGGGGAAAAAAAGAAAACCTCCACACATCCCGGCTGTGACTCTGCAGTTACCTTCAGAGATGAAACTCTGTCACTTTAGAGTGATTCTGTAGTGCTGGATAAACATTAGCCAGTTTTTGCCCCAAGTGTTACCCTCACTAGTCGCAATCGATCTGTCAAACAAATGTCTCCCCAAGTGGAATTCTTTCCTGTCTGTGAACTGGAAAGGAATTTACTTTTTATGGTCTAATAGGTTCACACAAGAAAGGAAAAGATTTAAGAAAGCAGGCGGTGTTATGTCAGCCGTTGACTTTGGGTGAAACTTTGTGCGTTCACCCAGGGTGACTTTTACAGATGTAACAAGCGGTTATCAATAGCAGCTGTTGAACTAATTGAAAATGAAATAAAGACACTAAATTGCTTCTAAAAGCACCTGCAAGCACAGGATCTGCCAACAAAATCAGTATAACTCATTACCAGGAAATGATATTGCCTTTGTCTCCTTTTCAGATTAAGATTAAGGTTTATTTGTCTACTGCAATTCAACAACTTATGGATTTGAATTAAGTATACAAAAACACAGCAGTTATGACGGCATTGGAAATGCATCCAATAAGAGAAAATGGAATAAATGGATGGACTGAAAGCAGTATAAAGGTTGCTATTTTGTATGTTGTATGTGCATTGGTTGTGATCACAACTTTTCTACATAGAAAAAAAGGGCAAAAAACATAATTCATTTTTAAGTTGCAAGTTCAGACTAGATTTGTACAAAAAAAATTGGATAATAATATCAGAAACAAGGACAGCTAAGATCACATTTCTGGCACTGACAGAGTGAGCATATAGGCCAGAACTTTAATAGCTGCATTCATGGACACAGTGTACCCATTTAGGCAGGCCATAGTACAGTTCAGGCAGTGGGAGCATGTGATGCTATGGAGGCTGTTTGTGAAGTTGCCAGGCCAACTTGATATAGAAACACTACAGGGCCTGAGGGGTCTCCAGAGAGGGCAGTGTGCGTCCGTGCCCGGTTGTGTGTGTTGGCGCGAGTATGGCTTGTTCTAAGGCCCAGCCTGGATGAGTGAATTTCTGGTTCTGCATGCATGGGTACTCTTCCAACCCCGATCCAACCTCCTCCACCACCCACTCCTTCATTCCCTCCATCCATCCCTCTTTCTCCAAATGGACACTACGGATGCTTGAGTGGGAATTGCGCTGTGGGAGGGAGGGATGCAGCCGAACGCATTGGCCTGTGAGTGAGTGGACATGTGGCAACGGAGAGTTTATACGAGCATGCGAATGTGTGTTTGTGTTCCTCCTTGGAGATGCTTTATCCTTCGCCCTACTTCACAGTGATTCCGGATGAAAATCTCCGTCAGCCTCTTCCCTGAGACCCTATTACTCCTTAATCAGCTCTGTTTGTGGGTTGTGCGTGTGCGGCTATGTGTGTATATGTGTGTGTAGTAGCTGCAGACAGTTACTTTGTATACATACAGTACATGTAGGCAATGAAAGAGTGGCACAAAATGTGTAGCAGGAATGCCAATCTAACTGTGTGTCCATGAATGCGTGTGTTCCACTGAGGAGAAACATTATTAAATTATCTGCAAACCAATTACATGCTTTGATTCAGCAGCACTCAAGCCACTCAGTGATGTACACACACATACACACATGCGCTGGATATGAAGCTCAGGAATATAATATAGCAAGAAACTAGAGGTATTTGGGCGTTAGAGAGAAAATTGGTAAGGGAGTAAATTGCTGAGTTCAGCAGTCGCCTCCATTTTCAGGGGGAGGAAAGAAGCTGCTGCATAGATCGCGCACTGCACCTCTTTCCATGCTCATGAGAGACAGCAGAGAGTGAGGCAGTGAGCAGAGGAACACAGCAACGGTGCTGAAGAAAATACACGGTGTCATTTTCATCACCTGATTATCAAATACGCTCGTGTAAAATGAAGCTTCATGTTATGCAACGTTTAGTTCCCTGTTGTAGTTATAGACACAAAGCCATCTTAAAGACAGCCTCCCACTGGAACTGCAGCATATTTCTCTCAGCATCTGTGTGTTGTACTTTCACAGAGTTAAACCTTTAACACCACCGTGTATCCCCAGAGGTTATGGGGTTTTTCATGATCACACTAAAGCTTGGGTCGGCAGGATTTTTTGGCATCATTTGGCCAGAAATGCCATTATACCCTTTTAGTATATTGTAATTCAAGTGGTGTGAGAAGCATTACACTTTTGCACCTTCTCTTGGCCCATGATGGGAAACTTTAATCAATCACACAGAGCAGCAAAGAGAGTATAAGGCCAGTGTTATATGAGGACCCATATGACATAAATTTCGCCACTGGCCCAAGTCTGCAGTGCTGTTATAGACCCTTTTGGGTCCATATGCAGCACAACATTTGTGGGCATAATGTTTGTGCAAGGAATATTATAATAGCTGCAGATCTATTCTGCATGAAAAGAATGGAGTCTTTCCAGCAAACTCAATAAGGAACTCCAAAAAACTAGTATATTAACAAAAAGTACACATCCACGGTGTCCACTGCAAGGGAACATAATCTTGAACGCTTGAAGAGCAACTCCAAGATGAGAGCAGGACATGGGGGTGCATGGGTTCTTTCATAAGAGCTAGATTTGAATATTGTGTGATGCTTAAAGGAATAGCTGACTTTTAAAATTTCTGCCTATCCCAGCTTTAATTACTTTCTTCACATCAGTATAATCAATATCTTTCACTAATAGTCCCTTAAGAGGTGTAACTGTTGACTATTTTTAGGTAAAGTTAATTTAATTTCAATTATCATAGCCCAGACATACTATAATCCAACTGTCTGAGCATCTTCTCTGGCCTGATTCTGTTAACATGGCATTTAAACAGACTTGTCTTGGGATTTTTATTAGCAGACACCAGACTTACTCTTTGATATGCTTCCTACAGGGCACCGAGTTCCTCATGCAGGTACCAGTGAGCCTTTCTACGTCCTCTACAATGACAAAAGGTTTCTCCTCCAAAGTGACGATGGACAGGTGGTTGTCATCGAGCTCGGCGTCACCGAAGGAGTTGAAGCGCGGCCACACTGGGTACTTCAGTGTCAGGCTGCGGTTGTCCAGTTTACCCATCTGGCAGTGAAGGAGAAGGAAAAAAGGTGAAGTTATAAAGAAGTCACTGGTAACGAGGGTGCTAAAAATAGGACACTTGACAGATTTACAGTGTGGCCAGAATAGATTCCATAAAATGTTTCACAATTAGCACGGAGGTCGGGAGTCAAGGATGCTTTAATGGGCTCGCTGTTGGTAGGTTCAGACTTTTGACCTCACATTTGCCAGGCATTCACTTTTGCTACTCAGCTAATCTGCAGATATGAAGTGGGGGATGGGAAAATGAACTTTGCCATTCAGTGAACATAACATGGCAAAGGGAACATGTTCAGTGCCCTAATTGCTGCATTTAGTTTCCTAATAACCCAAAATGGATGTGAAATGGATGGGATTAGAAATAAAGACACACTGCTTTTACGCAAGAAATATTACTTTATCATGATTGTTATTTTGTACAAACACTGAACCTAAAACCAACCTATACTGAATGTTACTTACAGGCCACAAGAGATACAGAATAACATATTAAAACTATCCTGTGTAGGGATGCATGGCAAAACGCACACATACTGCTATGAATATAACACATATACGAGAGGGAATATGACAGTATGATAGCGCTGCGATCCTGTTAATAATTCAGAAAGTTTTCAGAGCAGTGATGTCACAGATTCCCCTATGGATGCTCTGTACCCTCCCGCATCTGTCTGTAAATATATGTGTACGTGTGTGTGTAAGTGTGGTATTTATGCATGTTTGCGTCAGACAGGGAAGGCAGAGACAGAAACAGCAACAGGCACCAATGCTTTGCTTGACTTTCAATAATTAATAATACTGGAGCCAGAAAATGGCAAAACCTCACTCTGACTCTTTCCCTCCATTTCAGAAGTCGTTCTTTCTCCTCCGTCTCCCCTCTCCTCGCCTCATATGCAGCTGAGTGGAGTCTGACTCTAGAACCAGGCATCTTTGTGTATCGCACACATATACACACTCTCAACATAACACACATAGACAGAGATGTAAAAATGCACCACCGGATTTACCAACCAGTAACAAATGGGGAAAAGGTTAAAGGTGGATCTTGCAATTCCTGGGAATTGTTGTTGATATTCAGCTGGTTAGCATATTTTGATGCCAGAGTTACTGTTTCTGTTGTGGCCACTGCTTCTTCACATCCCATCTCTCCATCCTGTCTGTTTTTCCAGGTCCTGTGCACAAGCATGAATGTGCACGAGCTCAAACAAACACAAGACACACTGGAACACTATTGTGTGGATAGGTCCGAGCCACTTTCTTTGTTTCCCCATTAACAGAGGCAGAACTGCATAAGAACACCGTATGGACAGCTACTGTACACGACTGTGAGGAGATAATAGATCTGACAAAAAGTTCATTAAGAGCTTTTAAGGCATGGGCAACCTAACATTTCTAAAAGATTACATCTAAATCTGCTATGTAACAAATGATTTAAGTGCGACTCTATTGATAGCTCATTTGTCTGATGTGAAGAAAAGCAGACATTTTCATTTCCTGTTGGTCGATTCTGTCTTCATATTGAGAAGAATTTCTAATTACAACTAATTAATGAAAGTGCTTCTGTTTTTTTACATGTATAAATGTGTGGAATCCTCTCATTTTATAGATGCATGCATGTATTCTGCTGCTGTCTGTTGTTGAGGAAAGTTACAGGAAAGACTCAAATAAACAGCTAGGAGCAACAAACTTAATTTAAGCCCTTCTAAAGGTTTTGCCAGTACCAGATTACATTTCTCACTGGTGAGTCTCAATCTTCTGACCAGATTTCAGTTTAGATTTGTTCTGTGGTGAGTCACACATAAAAAAGTTGCAAGGTCTGATCTAGTGGGATTACCATCACAACTTTAACAGAAAAGAGCCCAGGGAATTCATTCAGACACGGACCCGACACGTTTAGATGCCGTCAGATTAACGGGAAGGAGAGCAAGTCTGAAAGGGCCTTTGTGATTATAATCGCTGACTTTACCATTAAGCTACATTTTGTTTTGTTGATTTTCTGTGTGCGAATAAAATATTAAAACAAACTACACACTTGGCACATTTGCACGCCTAATACGCATAATATAGCAATGCTAAGCTGTCACTTCTTTGACCCTGCAGTCATGAGACGCTAGTTGTTACCCACACACATATATAAGCACAGGCACACACACGTGTTGTTGCCTGCACGCTTGGCTAAGTCATTAACAGGCGAGCAGAGAGGAGGAAGTGAAATTAGCATTTTAATTGTTTTGCTTTGAGTGGTTTTCTATCCTCTGACAGGGATTAGAGTCTCTTCTCCGCTCTTAGTCGGCACCACTGTCAACAGCTCACTCTGCTGTCGGCTACATCGCTCAAACTATGCGCACGCTTGTGTGTGTACGTGTGTGTAGGCATGTGTGTTGAGGAGAGCGAGGCAGGATGGTGCGCTGAGGTGGCATGTGTGCAGTTTCTTGTGTGTCACCTTCGCTCTCCAGGGAATGGCCGCATTTGTCTATCTGTCTTAGCCCAGCTGTTTGCATTTCACAAGTGAGTGAGTGCATGTATCGGCACACATGCATGGATGTGTGTGCATGTGCATGTGTGTGTGTGTGTCTATTAAAGGGGTGGGGACAGTAGGAACTGGGATTGGTAATGTAAAAATGAGGAGGGATTTGTGCATAATGAGCAAGACAAGACTTGTGTCTTCGAAACAAAGGGTTTGTAGCCTTTGTAAGATGCTAAAACATCAGTTTCCGCTTCATGTAAAATGTGTTGCTCGGTTTGACTACTGACTCTTTAGATATCATTATAAACAGCACTGATGATAAACCGGAAGAGACACAGACTTGAAGCTTGTTTAACCCCATCAGTCACTCATATAAGCTTTAGAGTAGTGGTTTTGCATGAGTCAATGAAGTCAGAGGAGAGATAAATGTTCTACTCAGAAGATGGTTGACAAAACGAGAGGAAAAGGAGGAGGAGGAGGAGGAGGGAAAGAAGAAGAAGCTGACTTCAGCAACTCTTCTGATTTCCCGTCCTGCTGCTCTCCTCTTCCCTCTTCCTCCCAGGCTCTGCTTCTCTCTAATTAAAGAAAGAGGGGTTATAAATTAATGCCCGGAGAGGAGGGAGGATTCTCTTTATCGACTGGTCGAGCAGCAGAATGCTGAATCTTCCCGGATGTAATACCAGATATTACATGTATAGAATGCATAGAAAGCAGTGCATGTGTGTGTGTGTGTGTGTGTGTGTGTGTGTATGTGTGTGTGTGTGTTCATGACATGTGACAACGAGGCCAGTGGGAGGTTATGATGATAGGGCCTGTGGGATTACTGCGTCGTAACAAACAATGGGGTGAATCCTATCGCATCATCACCCTGCGACAGATTTAGAGCCGCTTGCTAATGAGATGACACTATGCCCCGTGTTTCTCTGCATCTTTTCAGTTTTTTATCCCAATAATCCCCCATTTTGCTTCATCTACTGCTCTTTCTGTTATCAATCTCAAGCCTCCTTTGTTGTTCTTTCTATCCCCCTCTTCATCTTTCTTTATCTTTGCTTTGAAAGGTTTTGCTCTTTTGTACCTACATGTCTTTCTCTCTGCTTTATCTATTTCACACTGTCTCTCTCTCACACTTTTTCTCTCGTACCCCGTTTTACCTACACACATTTATACACCCTCAAGTGCTACAGTCAACCAGAACCTGGCTGAATAAGTGAGAGAGCATCATAAAAGAATAAAAGAAAAACAAAGGTCAGGGCTCCTGCACCAATCACATTCTTGGTGCCAGTCTCACTGGGAGAGTTATCGTTGTGGCAAGCTGCATTATGGGAGAATGAGTTCCTAATAGCGTGGAGAAACCCATTCAGTCATAAAACAGTATCTGTCACTCCTGTCAGACAAAATTATGTCGGGAAAATGGATTCTGCCCTCCCTCTCCTGCACCCTACACTTGCTCTAAATGTGACTGTGAATGTGTGTGTGAGTGCGTGCGTGTGTGTGTGTTGTGTCTACTTGCATGTGTCAGGGTGCACGTGCACTGCCAATGTTTGTGTGTGAAAAACGAGGCCAGAGAGAAGGAGGATGACAGAGTGCAAGAGCAAGAGAAAACTGCATCCATTGATTTAGACGTATTTCCTTAAAGCAAAGCTCTTTTTATTAAGATTCACAGAATAGTGACGCCTGGATCGAAAACGTACGTGTGTGTGTGTGTGTGTGTGTGTGTGTGTGTGTTTGTGTGGGTGTATGCACATGGGCTTTTGTGTGCGTCTGCTCTCCATATTGTGATTCTCCAAGCACAAATCCCATGCTGTCTGTAATAATTATTTTGTGAACTGGCTGCTAACACCGCAGCAGTTCCTGAAGCAATTTACACACTCCATCTACTCGGCAGGAATAAAACATAACATCCTGGTTCTGATCGGTAAATATGCTTCTCTCATTCAGTTGGAGAAGTTATACTGTAACTCACGATGCAATTAAAATGTTTTGGATTTGAATGAGTGATGACATGATATTTAACCAAACATAAAGTTAAAAATACATTTTGATCAAACAAAAAGTGAAAATAGAATGCAAATATCTGCATAGGTGTAAATAATTCTCCAGAACTTTGCACGTAGTTACCAGTATGTTCTCTGCAGACCTGCAAGGTTTGTGTGTCTTCTGGTAAACATGGGCGATTGTAATAGAGAGAGCGCAAGATATGGAGGACACCTGATTAGAAAATCTGGCAAAATCACTTTAATATGCATTGTCAGCTAGATCCACGTCTCGTAGAATCTGTCGAACTCTGATAAAACACTATATAATGATCTGACAACAGCGGTTTGAAGTGATTCATTATTAACACATTATATTACAAAATGAGACTAAATTGTGATTATTAAATGTGATTACTGTGTGTGAATATTCCTTTTCAGTGGATACAGCTAGCATCAAGCTACACTCATCACAGTAAAGGTTAGATAGATCATACTGACTAATGTGTGGTCAATGCTCGGACATGTTATTTTATCAAATTGTTTTACTCTGTTCTCTGTAGAAAGTAAATTAGGACATAATGTCCTTTTCATATGAACTCAAGTGTCATAAACAGCACTCATTCTGGACATTAGTAATCTGAAGCATCAACATTGAGTTAGTGCTACATATTCTGATTCATATTTGCAATTCTACAGTTCTATAATTTCATGATTTACATGATAAAATGCACAACATGTTTTAAAAATCAAAGAGAAAGTCATTTAATACCGATAATTTGCTTAATTATTCACCTGTTTTAGGTAAATAATTAAGTAAAATATGTGTTAAATGAACATTTTGCAGAGGAATGCTATTTGCTTGCCATATATAAACAGATAAAGAATTTTAGTGCAAAAAGACAGAACGCATAAAGCACATCATGCACCATCTTTGCTTTCACACATTAATGTACCATGAGTGTCTAAGTATGCCACTCCTGCTTCTCTTCAGCTGTTATTCTATTTCTGTTACCGTATCTGTGCAGTTGTTCCAGCACATTTTACCCAGATGAAAGCCTAATTTTGCATAAATCCCTACACAGGTCCCAGACTCATCATTTAGTCAAATAGACCCACGTGACTTGCTGCAAACTGAGATTCTTTTGAATTAAACAGTTATTCATAGACGACTGCGTAACCATTAATAAATGTCCAAACAGCATCCAACCACTCAGGTGAAGCAATATTTGTAAGAAGCCTTAATTTAAAAATAACATCTATCATAATAATGGTAATTATAGTGTTTCAAGAGCCACATTAAAAGAAAATCTAATACAGTGAAATTCAAACTGAACAATATTAGATAAATTAGACCTTTCATAACACTTGGTGCTGCTAGAATGATTCTGCGTTACGTGATATTATCACACATTGAATAGTGCATAACATGTTGGTCGCTGAGAGGTGCAAATGCAAGTAAAATCATAGAATCATTCACTTCGATAGAAAACCAATGGCATATCATGTTTGTAACATCTTTGAGAAGTATAACGTATTGAGCTTTGAGAATTTTATAAAGTTCAAATTTGCTTGTTTGATCTACAAGGTGTTAGATGGACTTGCCCCGCGCCCCCACGTCTGATTTTCTTAAAACAAGGGTTCACAGCGGTTTCAGGAGCAGGGCCTCCTTTACAGGGGACTGTGAGGTTCCACACAGAAAAACAGTCTTTGGACAAAATGTTCCCTCTGTGAAGACCAGTAAGATCTGGAACAGTCTTCCACTCTCCATAAGGGAGTGTCCCACATTACCAACCTTCAAAACTCACCTTAAACAGTGGCCGAAAGAGAACCAGTCTTGTGACCATTGACCTTTACCTTCTTTGTGTAATTTTTGTAATGTGCTGTTATTGTGATCTATTGCCCTATGTTTGCTTGTTATTTTTTTGTTTGTTTGTTTGTTTCTTACCTGCCAAGGGACTGCGGATGTAAATTAGCATTGTTGCTATAATCCGGCGTATTTACATCTATTGCTGTCTAAATAGACGTTCATTAATGTCCCTATCTAATAAATAAATGAATAAATAAACATAACCAGTGGAATGTGTGTGCTGCAGAGAAGAGCAGGTGTGGATGCTTTGAAAACCTAAACACCTGTGGTGGGTTAAAAAAAAAAAAAAAAAAGAGCCTGCACATGCTGGTGGCTCAGTTCCACCTCTCTCTTCCTCCATGTTTTCTTCAGGTTCTCTTCTGTCTCTTTGTGCCTCCTTTTCTCGCGCTCATTTGCTCTCGATATCTCAGCCCATCCGTCTCCATCGCCTGCCCGTCTCCGTATCACTCTATATTGCTCTCCTCTCCCTGTGTCTACCTCCTGTGCCCCCAGGGAGACACATTTTATATTTTTAGTGCATCTCCATATTTTAGTGCAGTTACTGAATTTTTATCTCTTGATCATCAAGGAAGTCTCTCTCTCTCTCTCTTTCGGTGTGCTGCTGATTTCTGGTGCATGGGTGGGACAGCAGCACCAGAGACAGAGTAAGAGAGAGAGAAGCTCCCAATTATGTTTCCACTTTGGGTCTCTGTGTCTCTCTCGCTTTCAGTCTCTTGCTCTGCACCACAGTGAAGTTGTACTGATCAATTTCACAGGCGCTCTGTTTACAACGGCACTCTCTACCTCTCCTCAGCACACCAACAAAAGGGTCTTGTGCGAGAGAGTGTGTGCGTCAGTATGAAATATGAAAAAGCCAGTCTAAAAGATTGGGTGGAGGTTGTGCGGATTGCGGCAAACTAAACTGCATACTGTAACGTGCACACACACATGGATGTGACCTGAATAACAACCAGAGTGGTTGCAGCACAAGTCTCCAGAAGAGTGTTTCTGTCGATAACCACTGCTGAACGGTAAGCGTAGGCACGCACACACATAAGAGCAATGACCCCTTGCCGCCCCAATAACGGAGGTCTCAGGTTTTGATTAACTGTGGTTTGAGGTGCTATCAGAGACCACAACACCAGAGTACACAGATTATCAGGCTAGGAGAAGTAGGGTAGGAGAGAGAAAGGAAGAACCACAAGTGAAGAGGAATGGCAAAAGGAAAAGGAAAGGACGGTGATGGTAGAAACTCTACGTTTCTTACATATCCAAATCTTCCCTTTATCCACACCTCTGTCTTTTCCTCATCTTTCTCCCAAACTTGTCCTTTCAGCCTCACCCACTCTGAAGTATGAGCTATCGGGGCATTTAAGCAAGAACGAGGCAGCCAGACATAGGTATAAAGATACATGGCTGCCATTTAAAATCCATTAAAATGGCAGGAATGCTCAGGCATTTCCAGTGGCCATTCTTTGTAGAAGGATCCTCGCATTAACCAGTTAAAGAAATCCATAAGCTTGTTGGTAATTGAGCTCATTGATCAACTAAGTGCTGTATGATGAGACAGAGGTAGCATTTTCAATACTGTGTTTAGCGCTTATCGCCACTTCTGGTTTTGCACTGCATTTCCCTGCGGTGACTTGTCGATGGAAGATTGTGGGAAGCACTTCAGAGTCTTTTTGTTCCTTTTGAATTCTAAAAATGTTCACGATTTTGGCAGGTAAATATCAGCTAGTATGGGGTTATCACAATTTTTTGGGTTTTGCTGTGTGAATTCACAGATATGCAAAAGAAATCGCAGAATAACATGCTATAGCAGTCATAAAAAATCAACTAAGAACAGAAACACCAGAGGGCCAAACCACAAGGAAAGTTTAACACAGTCAGGCTTTCTTTTTCTAATTCAGCTTGACAAAACCTAAAACCCAATCAGAGATAATTGCTATCACAGCAATGATTATACAATTTCTCTGTTACCTCAGGCTTTATCTACCAAGCTCTGTCCTGATGCACATAAAATGGGGGTGTTGAACCTGTAGTGTGACTTTTTTCTGCACAGAATGGACTAATGGTGTGTTGCCTACTTCAGTCAACTATTGCTAATGATGAAAGAGAGGAACTCTGAAAGAAAAGTCAGTCGTATGTTAATATATGTATTTACCCATCAATGCAGCTGCTTATTTCTAACATGACAGTTGCACATTAAAGCTGTTAAAATTCAAACTTCATTCATTTATACATGTATTGAAGAAGTGCATTTAGGTTTAACACTGTCCTATAATGAAGGATAACACTTTAAGCTAAATTATCGTTATTGATTGAATAGTCTCAGTTAAAAAAAAAATACCAATAGACCAATAGAGTTGCAGTATGTGCTGTGTAAAACAGACTTGGCAGCTAATTAGGACTGCATGGGTTCATTCACTGACATAACAGCATACAGCTCAACGGATTTGCATATAGAATGTATTCACTTAGCCAGGAATCAGGAAACAAATTGGTGAAAGGGAGACACTTCTTACAGTTGATTTATATTCATAATTCTGATCAGAACCTTTTCCGCAGCAGGTGAGCTGTGCAGTTGCCATGGTGATCGAGTCAGGTTAAAAGAGAGACACCACTGTGACATTGAAAACTCTGACTTTAGGCTGAACATACCTGGCTAATCTTGCTTCATAGTGCTCCCCTCAGGGCTAGAACTAGACTACAAGTACCGAGTTCAAATTCCCTTGAACCAGCAAAAAATCAGGCACATCAGGTCACATCTTATTCCTCCTTTCACATTTAAATTACAACCAGAAATGTTGTGTGCACAAGAGGCAACAACAAGAAAAGAAAAACACTAGATACAACCATCACGCTCTGCTAGTGTTGCAAAACACATCGATTGGCTGTAACAAGTTGTTGTCTAATTATCTTTACTTCATTATTCTCACCATCGCTGCATTCCAGTCCCTGTATGTCTGTTTCTATAACTGTGTCCACTCCAGTCCAGGAGTTTGTGTTTGTGTAGAAACAGGTGTGCATGGACTGGAGTAGGAAAGAAATGTGGAGCAAAGGAAAAGCAGAAGAGAGCTGCAACAAAAAAAAAGCAGTAGAGACTCACACTGAACTGGAAGGAAACAATTGCACATAAATCAGGTAAATAAGATGAATTCTTTTCTTTTTGGGGGTCAGTGGTTGATTGCTCTGGACTGCACTTTCACCTTTACAGTGCAATGTATGTTACTTACAGTTTCAACGGGATGGACTCATATGCATATAACATGCACTGACATGCATGTGCGGTCGGATCGGCTGCCAAAACATAGAATGGAGAAGCTTATCTTAAAACAAACACAGGAGGAGCATGACTTTATTTTCCTCTGGATGCTATTATTCCACCACATCTTTAAACCACAGACTGTTGTTGATAACTGCAAAATCAAAGCTAGTTTTATGTTCGACATCTCATATATTTTCATACATTTACAAAATTCTATGTGAAACTGAAAGGTTCATTTTTATTTCTCTGATTGCAAACCCTACACTGTCAGAAATGGCAAAGATTACGGTTTAAGCTAAGTTTCCTAAAAAAAAAAACAAAAACGTCTATTTCTAAATGTTCAGTATAAAAAAAACAGACACCAACCCAGACACACACATCTGACGTAGATCCTACCTTCTCCCACTCTCTCTCCTTGTTGAGAACAATGACCACCAGCTTTGGGTTTTCCTGGTAGCCGTCCTCTGTGAAAGACAAGTCTCTGCCATCCCATGTCACATTCATCATGTACCTGAGAGAGGAAGGAGCAGATGATGAGCAACAGTATTGCAGAGGGGGAAAAGAAGAAAGAGAGATGAGGTAGAAAGGGAGAGAGGGGAATTATGGAAAAATCAGTGGATGAGAAAAGGAAAGAAATGAATGGTGGTGATGAGAAACAGAGGGAAAAGGAAATTGAATTACACTAGCATGTGAAAAAGTCAATTTACAATCTACTAGTGTTATAATCCTAAAATATTAACACGGGCTCTTTTGTATTGGAAGTCACATTTGATTCACATGGATTGGACTGTGATTACATTCTAGAAACAACTCGTATGAACAGAGTCGGAGCGTAATATTGAGGTATTCTACAAATAGAAAGAGTGTCATACCAGAATTAGAATGTCGTCAGCATGGTATTAGTGTGCGTGTACAACAAAATGAGATATCTGTTGCTTATAGCTCTGCAAACAGTCATAAAAAATTACATGAAGGGAAAAAAAAGAGAGTGACACGACCTAAAGCCATAGTCTGTACACACACACACACACACACACACACACACACACACACACACACACTGTAATGAGTGACCCATATGGCAGGTCACATTAGCTAAGATGGAGGGCAGTGGGAAGATATTCTTGGGTCCACACAGCCTCCACATTAATCATTGCTGTCCTTCCCCACTCTGTCTCCCTCAGTCCTTCTGTCAGCGGTCATGTACAACACGGCAGAGTCTTTTCTTCCTCCTCTGCTCCATTCTGGGGCTGGACGACAGGGCAAACTTCTAAATGGAGCACGGAACCACGTGAGGCTTTGTTGAAAAGCCACAGCGGATTGCTGCAGGTGAGGTGTTTCATGCTGTGTGGGACATTGTGTGGGGGAAATGCTGCAGTGTGAAACCGTTCACGGAAAAAAAAAAGGGATTTTTTTGGCTTAGATCAGATCGAAGAAAAAAAAAGGCCAACAACTGCTCAAATCCTCCTTCTCTTTTCCACTATATAACATTGTTTATGTAATTCTTGGAATGTCTGAACCTGCAAAAATGTATTATTTAATTCAAAATATTGGATGACAAGGTTTAATAATGTGTTTCTTTATATTTTTCTTTTAGAAAAACTTGCATTATGAAACACAATACATATTAACCAACACATGGTCACCCAGATAAAACTGTAATTGTCAAGTTACTAAATTCCTTTTCTAAGTTGTTATCGACTAAAATAAATGCATGTTATACAGAGCAGCAGTCTTCATATAGTAATACTGAGTCATACGGATAGTGATAGTGAAAAAGACTGTGTAGTTCAACTGCTTGTGTGGTGACATTTCATGATACCAATACACCTTTTTACATTGCTGTTGGTAACACAGACACACAACGGTACAACCAGAGGCAAGAGGATTGAGTTGTAATTAAAATATTCATATTTTAAGCAGTATTAACTCCTTGAACCCCAAATAATTTTGCTGGTGGAATCGAAAGGTATGTTCTCTTAAGAAAAAAAGCCAAAATTCCACCATTTGTCAGAGCCAGAAACTGCAAAAACGGAAACAATTGCAAGATTTTCAACTTCCAACAGTCCCTGAATTACTCATTTGTGACATGGGATTGTACCAAAAAAAAAACAAATTTAACCTTAAAATCGTGACATTTAATCAAAGAAATTCCACTTTTTATCATACAAAATGCCAAAAACCTACCATTTATCACAACTGATAGGCATTTTATTATTATTTTTTTTATAACTTATGGCCTTATAACTCTGTTACTCTGCGCAGAAATCTTTTTTTTTTGTTACCATAGAGGTGCAAAACTCTATATTGCAGTGGAAAATTAGCATACAGTGAATTAAAATGTAACTTGAACAAAGATATGCCTGGAACTGCTTGGTGTTCAGATGGTTATGTCCTTTTTGTGTTTTGGAACCAAATGTCTGGAAGAGATGCAGAAACACTCACACACTATTATACAAACACACATGGAAAATAATTCCAGCTATTGACCATTCTGTAGGTTCAACTCAAACAGCCTCTCAGACTAAAGCAAATCCTCAGATGAAAACATTCTTGATAATTCTGACTCATAAAGCAGTCAGTTTAAAAAAAAGTCAAGCTTACAGCAGCTAGAATTCCCTCCTTTACATTAAGTTTTTCAAACTGCTGGTCAGATCAGGTCTGTGTTTGTCCTATACTGATGTCACATCTTCACATGAAAATCTAAATTAACCATCTTTCTGCTATAATAACAAACAAATATGTCAAACAGAACACAGACAGAAGTGGCAGATTGTGTGTGTGTACGGGTGTGTGTTTGCTAATATGTTTGGGAGGACGCCCAATGAGCAGGTGGACCTGACAGGGTGTTGCTAGGATACACCACATCCTAAAGTGTATACGCCGGAAAATGACCCACAACAGCCCCCAAACGGACATCCCTGCACACAGACAGAAAACGCCGACAATCGCTTTGCCCACCTCGACAATTTCTCCACCTAATGTTTCCTCTTCCCCTGTAGCACAGAGATCATAGTCCAATTTCTCTCACTTTCCAGCCTCTATTATTTCAGTAATCTCCCTATTCATCTGGGGGAGGTGGGGAGACAGCAAAGATGGAGCACCCAAAAAAAAAAAAAAGATGAGAGAGATGGAGAGAGAAATATGACGAGGATTAAGCCTCGACAGAGTTAGGACAAAAATAGCTTCTGTGTTATTTTTTACACCTTTACTCGTATTTTTGGAGTAAAAACGGGGTTTGTGGTGAAGGCAGATGGGGTGCACTGCAGAAGAGTTAACCAACACTGCAAATGCACTGCAGCAAAGCAAATAAGAGCATGCACTGCATTACAGCTGCAAGCGCCAGATTCTCTCTGTTTATGCTGCTTTCTTAACCCTTTGCGCACTGAGCAAAAAAAGGACTAATATTTCTGTTACCAAAAAAAAAAAAAAATTACTTTTCCAAATATACTGGCAATTTTCCTCCCAGCACTTCCCTGACTGTCATTTTCTCTAACAAAATGCTCTCAAGACACAAGATCTATAAGCTCAAGTGCTCACTTATTCTCAGTGTCTCTGGATCTCCCCAAGTTTATAAAAGGTTTACATTGTGATAAGACACTTTATCTGAAGAGGCTTCACCGCAGGGGGAGAAGACTCTCTACAAAGATGTTCAGATGAACTGTACGACGCTGTGTGTTTAAGATAGAGACATTTATCCTTGCTAAGACAAGGACCAGTCAAAGCAATGATGTATACTGTCAGAGCACTCATGATCTATGGAGCACGCAGACACATACACAAGTGCTCTTCCTGTGAGAGATACAGGAGGAAGTCTGGGGAAAAAAATAAAAAGGTGGAGAAGCTGCTATCGATGCTGATTTAGGTCTTTTAAGAATCCCCAAGGGAGGGGAGTCATTTGAAAACATGCCTCAAGCCTCTGGTGGCGTGTGTTAAGTACGACATGACAGATGGCTGGAAAAGGTGAATCAGATGCTGTGCTGTCTGATTTCTCCTCTTGTGTGAAGTTATTATTCTGTGTGAGTTTTACACTAACAATCACATTTAGTCTTTTCTAAGCTCGTTGTTGAAAATGCAACACATGTCCACAAATTTACTACAGCAGGATTTCCTTTGTTGCACAAAATAGGATTTATGCGCACATCGGCTTGGGATCCTTCTCGCCGTAGTTCAGTTTTAATATTGTGGATTTTCAGCAACATGGAAATGAAGTTTGAGGACAGCACAATATTTTTCACACAGCACCTTTCATAGATAAACTGTCCCTCTGCTGAAAAATGAATAACCATCTTGTATGATGGGATTTGATTTAATTTGCATGGCTATTGGCCAAATTCTCCTCATACATTTTGATTATCTGTTCCATCTCTCTTCATCTCTGCCCTCAGAGAATTCAAACCAAAATGTGGAACTATTCACTATGTCAAAAAAGCACTGACTAAATGTCTGGTTTGTTTTAGGAAATGCAAGTGACTTCACTCCATATACTTAAGACAGCATGGCAGTCATAGTTAGCCTTAGCAGATCAGCAGATTTCCTTGAATTTTTGTCATGTGTTTGTTGCAGCCGATTGGCTCCCTAGATGCTCGGAGATAGCGAGAATTTTTTGCTTTTTAAATAATCAAGTTAATGAAAACAATTTATTTTGACACATTTTAAAACGACACATGTTGAATAAAGTGACTTTGACAAAATACAATAATAGTAAGCTTAGATTTGGTAAATTATCATCACACAAGATTAGTTCAAGGACCATCAGGAAGTTCACAATCTGTCAATTCTTCTCTTTTCACAATTCCTGGCTCTAAGACATTGTGTAATTTGAGGGATTTTCCAAAAACAGCATAACTTTCAAAGCCACCGGCAAGTTAAGTGTGCTTTCAGTTAAACTTTAAAACTCTATTTCTCATTTTTATGCCGTTACTGCTGTCTGCCTTTGTAAGGTTGTGCTCTGTTTTTCATAACAGACTTTCAAAAAGCTTTGCCTCTAATCAGCATTTGTTAACTGAGCTCCTCCCTCAGCCCACTAGAGAATGTTGTGCTTTCACAGTGCTGTATAAAATGCACACCCACCACTGCCAAATGGACACTTCAGTCTAAGCATCAGGTACTTGAACTACAATTAGCTCATTGTTATCTGCCTTTGCTTTGCAGTCATCAGCTCATCTCATCAATATTACAATCAGAGTCCCTGCGTATCTCATGTACACAGTTGTTTTGTTAAAAAATGAGTCAGTCCCTCCCTCATGCAGACTCTTACCTGCAAGGCAAGCTAACACTTAAGCTGACAATAGAGAATTGAGGCCCAA
This sequence comes from Amphiprion ocellaris, assembly GCF_022539595.1. Lineage (NCBI taxonomy): Eukaryota > Metazoa > Chordata > Actinopteri > Pomacentridae > Amphiprion > Amphiprion ocellaris. The sequence continues at coordinate 27,251,479 of NC_072784.1, read as the reverse complement.
AATGACTTTGTGATTGCAAATACGCTCAGTTATGCCCACATGTACACAAATGTATTAGCTACTTTGTCTATCACAACATTTTCAGCACTTTCTCCTGTCCTTCTTCTCTATTTGGATCCATAATGTGGTGTGTCCTAAATATCAGATTTTGATGCATTAAAAAATGTGTTTTTAGTGTGTCAAAAATGCATTTTTGCTTGCTCGCTTGTAATAACATGACAGCAATTTGAACACAGCGACAGTTACATAGAGAAACTGAGGCATGCCGGCCCTTTACACACAGTAGTTCATGTCATGTGTACACCCTTCCATAAGTGACAGTGTGTAGGAATATTCCCCATCTAGTCAAATATGCTGTGAGATCAAATGTTGCCAGTGTTCATCCCAACTCACAAGAGACCTGCAAGCATACATTTACATGTACATTTATTAATAGATAAACACACATCCATGTTGTTAGCGAGTGAGGATGCAGTAATGGAATATGCATTAGCAGCTGAGTGACGGGCATGTTGAGCATTACTGTCTCCAAGCCTTGCATTTTACAACTGGAGCATCCAAATAGAAGTGTTAACATGTATTCTAAAAGCTCGACTGTGTGGTTGCATCCTCTCAACTAATGTAAAGTCCGTCAGCAGATGACAGGCATCTTTTAAAATTCTCAGCTGTATTGCGTTGTGTAAGTACAAGCTTTTCCCCTTTTCCACAGCTCAAATGACAGCTGCCCCAGGACTCAGTATGTGTATGCGCGTACATGTGCATGTTTTCTGAGTCCTGACCCTCATATATCAGGGCCACAGAGTGAAATTACCTGTCAGAACAAACTACTACCGCCATGACTTTCCTGCGCACACACTCTCACACTGATAACTATGTGCTAAAGTCTTTTAAGGCACACTGTTCACCACAGCAAGGTGAGCAGTACACTGTAAATCTGTCATGACAGAACGTTCTCTTCAGGGGAGATATTTCTCTTGTTTCCAACATGCACGCACACAGTCGCAGACACACACAAACTCACACATGCACACACCATATTTTACGGGGAGCACAAGTTGTCACTTTGGTCTGATCGCTGCACTGGCCAGCGCTCTTAGTTGGTCATTTGTCTCCTCTTTTTTTATTTAATTTTATTTTTCTATTCCTCTGCAAAACATATTCATCTTGCATGTGTCAGAGTGGATTTATCATCACAGCTGTCACAAGCACAACAGTGAGTGAGGTAAAACTTCAGCGAAAAGACACGCTAGTCACTGCAGTCTGTTCTATCATTCCAGGACTAACTATTAATATTATTCGCATCAAAACAAGTTTTGTTGAATTGCGACGTGTTTTTGGCTCGCTTAATGCTGCGAGCTGCTTCCACTGTAAATCAAATTCTTGTCACAATCGTAGCTGAGCTTGAGAGGCGCTCGAGCAAAGAAACAATAAATTTCAAAGTCAATGCTAGCTGAATGCATATAAGATAATGCCTAAAACAACACCCAGTGAATAAATAAGAAGAAGCCTGGGGTAAAATACTGCGACCCACTTAAAATACTGCAATACGTGCTGCACATTTGTACGTACAGCCCATCTGCCCACCTTTTTATGTGTGTGTGTGTGTGTGTGTGTGTGTGTGTGTGTGTGTGTGTGTGTGTGTGTGTGTGCTGACCATGTCCTCCTATCTCCCCTGACAGCCGCTGATGGTCTAACAACCCACACTGGCCCATCGCCCCGACCCAGCCTTGACCAATCGTGTTTTTCATGTCGTGGCCCTGAAGCCCTATTGGCTGAGCTCTCTCACCCACAACAGAGCCATCTGTGGGCACTCATCACCTGGGTAACAACCTGAGGCAGCAGAGCGCACTGGCAGTACAGTCAGCTGGCTTCAGATATTTGGTCCTTTTCATTGCTTTATCTGTGTCTTCCTGACAAAACAAGAGATGTATTAGTGTGAATTGGTACTTGAAGTCCTGTTGAGGTTATTAGAGCAGCACAATTAGTCATGCAGGTTGGAGTGGGGGCTCATAAATGTGTCTGTGACTACTGGAATTTTCTGTACACAGAGAGAGGCAGCAATGAGGAAAACTGGTGGAGCAGATTTCAGATTGAAGGTAGTGTCTTGTTTGCCCAGATAAGCAGGTGCCGAGTAATGTTAGCCATATAAAACCAAAAAAGTTTCTGCTTGATTTATTAAAGAGTTGCATGAAAACGTCTCAGGCAGATTAAAATGTGTAGACAGTCCAGGCAAGATGACCTCTAAGAAAAAAAAAAGTGAGAGATCAAACTTGATTTACTAAACTAGTATGAGTTTAGCTGAGAAAATAACCAAGTCTTGATCTAATCTAGGACTCTAAATGTGTCTGTTGATCTCTTTTTGAGTTTTTTCCCCTCTTATTCAGTCTCTGTTCCTGCACTTAGTCTGTCATTCTAAAGTTAATACTATGCAAACTTTTGAGATAGGTTAAAAAACAATGAGTAAGCTCTCAGAAAAAACAGTGGATGAGTTGTTCTTCAATCCTCTGAACTCTAAAACTCACTGGGAGGTTTAAAATGCATGCAAGTATTTTTATTTTTGTTCTAATCACCAGGACTACACAATTTACCAGAGCCAGAAACTGTAAAAACATCAAATTTCTAATGGTCCTTGAACTACTCATCCGTGATATACCATTCAGATGGAAGAATTAACCAAATCTGAGCTTTCATGATATTTCATCCAAATCATTTTGATCTACAAGTCTCTATTTAAAAAATGCCACAAAATGAACTGTTCAGGCTGACCAGATTCTGTAAAAAAAATAAAAATTCTGCACTCCACAGCAGAACCAATAAGCCATGACCGACTCAGCTGCAACCAACAGTCACATGGCAAAAATTCAGGGAGTATTTGGCTGAACTGCAGGCCGTGTTTACACAGAGCACATAGGAGACTTTTTTTTTTGTAAAATGTGAAGAAATTCAATTTTTTTCTCATAATTTTCTCACAGAGCAAAAAATACATTTTGGAGCTCTCTCTACTTCTAGTTGTGATTGTGCTCTTTCCATAGAGTTGCAGGACTTTTTAACTCGGTTAAAAAAACTGTGATTAAAAATGTGACAAGAGCAAGAAACGGCAAGAAACTGCTTGAAATTCAGAAGGTTAATTCAAGGTTGTTATTATTATTATGATTTCATCCAAGAAATAAGTAAACTGAAGAATAATGGCAGGATTATTATGTAGATTTCCACTCTGGATCATTTTGGATAAAATATTACAATGACATACTGAGTTTGACATAATGACGGGTAGACTGTTAAATACCAAACACATCCATATGCCTTTTTGTGTTGCTAAATTTCTTCACAATCATTTCCCAGACTGAACATTTACATTTTCAGACCAGTCACCAAGGAGACGGACACAAACACTTCTGATTTTGGCTTTTTGAAATGCATTTTGGAATCAAATTTTGTCATTTAGACATAAGAATCTTAATTTCACACATCATTATGTTAGATATATAAAAAACAATATTGGGATGTAAACACAGGTTGTGTGTGTCTCTCTCCCTCCTCTGCCAGATGGAAAGCCAGACAGAGCTGGCAAGACCAGCAACATCTCCCACTGGCTGCTGGGGGGTGGAGGTGGGGTGGGGTGAGCCGAAGAGAGTGAATGAGAGATGGAGGAATAAATGAGAAGAGGAACAGAAGGACTCATCAAGGAGCTCTTCAATTTTGGAGAGCACTCATTTGTAGCGGCCTCCTGCAGTTACCCCAGTCTCAATTTCTTCCCTTTGCCTTTTTCTTCGCTGCCTAAATCACAAACTCCCTCCACAACTTCCATTCACCTCTTTTTACCTCCCTTCTCTGTCTAAAACTCCTACACTCCCCCTATTCTCTCAGCTCTAACTCCCAATCCCTTGGTCTTATATCCAGTAATTGCATCTTTTTCCAATCTCACTCCCAAACATAGACTTGGTGGAAACTTGGTGGAGTCTCTAATTAATGAGGACAAGTGTGAAAACAAACATACTGTGGTTGGAGGCAATGCGTTCAAAGAGACGCCGCCCCAGAACACACATAAAAGCATGTGCATTAATGCTGCTGTTTCTGTTATTATATTCCTACCTCAACGTATTGCTCAATAATCACAACAGAATGTCAAAATAAATGTGCTTACTTATGTAGTGCGCTGGGTGGCAGCTTGGTTGTCTTCTCCATCTGGCCATAACAGGAAGTCTTGGCTTCAGGGATGTCTCCATACTCCTCCAACATGGCTGCCGCCGCTGACGTTATGATCCCCAGCCCGTCACGAACTCGCGCCTCCAGCGGGTAGTCCCAGTCGTCGTACGACACCGAAATCATTCCCGACGGAAACTCATCCGGCATTATTTCCGGGTTCCCCGTGGTGAGCGACGGCACAATCCAGATGTATCCAAATCCGGTCAGGCCCAGAGAGCGAGCCTCCTCCAGGATGTAGACGGCCTCGTCTTTGGAGCAGTAGAGCAGCACCACCGGAGACTGGACCTTCTTGAGCATGATCTGAGACCGGCTGTCTTCTTCCACCGCGTCCAAAGTGATGATGTTCTGCAGGTCCCAGCCCACAAAACTAGAAGCAAGGATAACGAGGACAGGAGTGAAATGTTAATATTTAACTAATAGACTATTAACTTTGCTCAGGTGCTGGCAAGGGCAGTTATAATTATCCATTATAATTAATATCATTGTTGAGTGCGACATGAATTGTAATAGGCGTAAAGTGCTTATTGTCAAGGGAAACACATTAAGGCTGAATGGAATGTAAATGCTAAAGCTGGTCCAGTGTAATGATTCTCGGCAGGTTCCAGCCCACACAACTAAAGGACAAGGAGAACAAACACCAGCCTGCTAATGCGAAAGGTCCAGAGAAATGCCTGTGGTCTTTGTGCTAATTGGAGACAACAGCTATCAGAAAAGAGAGCAGTTATCAGCGTGGACAGCAGTTTCTGTCACCCTTTAGAGAAAAAACATAAAAGCATATTGCTTCACTGCTGCACAACCTGGCTGAGGACAGATAGAGGTTTTCATCTCTGGGTGTTGAAACTGCAAAGAAGAAAAACGGATCTGTGTAATTCTAAGGTTGTTTCCATTTCATCTAGTTTTATTGCCAGTTAGCTGAAGTGAGCAGAGTGACAAATAACAAGTGCTCATTAAAAAGGACAATGAATTTATAGTTTCTGTCTCACCCAGTGGGAACATCTAGAGTGATAATATTCAGCCGGTCCAAGTATACGAGGCTGAAGAGCGGTGGAAACTGACGGAATGGCAGTTACGTTTGTTATTAGAGAACATACTATGTCATGAACTGGTAGCACGCTGTGGTATCAGGAGTACAGGTCCTTCACGGCAGAGCTAGCAGAGTGAGCAGCAAGGAGAGATTCACACACATTCAACAGAGGATGAGTGATACAAAGTGTGACACGGTAGGGAAAAGAGGGGAGCAGTTAACCGTCATGTAAGAATCCAACAATAGACAGACAGTGTAACATGAGAGTGATTTGGGACTCGCTGTCTTCTCCTCGCTGTCCAATATGATGATGGGCTACAAGTCCCAGATGACAAAACTAGTAGAGAGACAATGATATAAAAAGACACACAGAAGGAAAGAGGCACAGTGAGGGTGATGACAGATGTAGGCAGATGTGATTCTGTCAAGCTAAAATAAATAGATTTTCTGTCCTGAAACAAATGTTAGGTTTGACCAAAACAAAGACAAGCAATAACGTTATGGATACCGATTTAATATTATCTTCCCTGTTCAGCACAAAGGGGAAGAATATATTAAATCTGTATCCAATGATATTAAATCTCTTGCAGATCAGTCAGCTTGGTTTGTGTTTAGTATGTTTGGGATGAATCATTTCTGAACATTCTTCCCCCCAAAACCCAGTTCTGTCCTCTCTAATCTACAGGTTTCACAGACAGACGGACAGACCTCCTACCTGCCTGCACTCATCTCTTTGGCTTAGTAAATAGCCACCTAGAAAACACACATTCCCTCATTCTGTGTGACTAAAGTTAACATAGGCTACTGCTCAAGCTAAAATGTTTCCGCTGATAGGTCAGATTTGACTCACTGAGTTGACTCGACTAATTTTCTGCTGTGGATGGTGGAAGTTCATTGGTATTAAAAACCGGCTGCCCGTGACTAAGGCACTGTGAACCAGCTCAGTGATGACACAGGAAATCACCAACAGGTAATTGCAGCTAATTGGGCTTATTATTTCTGATTTTATAGGCAGTTATTTTAACAATGGCATCAACATCACTTCTGGAAGGAGCAAATATTGACGTTGGGCTGTTAAGTTACTTAACATCTGTTGTATACATTCCATATAAATCAATATAAAACAACATGATACTGCAGATTTATGATATTTTGAATTGGAATAATGTTTTGCATGTAATTTTTTATAGAACTTGCTAATAAGCAAGGGAGACAAAATGAAAAGATAATAAACAGCTACTTTAGGCAGGCGACAGTGAAGTTGGTGGATGTAGCAAAACAGCAAAAAAAAATCTAAACCACTGATTGTATTTTTTGTGCACCAAACTACTTTCACAATTACAATTCTTTATATTTTGTTTCTTGTTTTACATAATACAGAGAACAATCAGACAGACCTTAACGTGAGATTAGCCTGCGTACTGTAAACAGGTTATTGACTTTCTGTCTATTTTTAGATATGGTTTCTGAGATCAGCACTGACAAATATTTTGGGGAAAAAAAGGTGATATTCAGTCAGCGTGTATACAGTCAAGAAGTCTTAATGCCAAACAATAAGCCCTCATGCCAAAACAGGAATCATCTGGGAATGCTAAGGCTCTATAGAAGATCAGAATTTTCACATAATCTTTAATCTGACACTTCAATCTCATACAGTTGAATAGAGTATATATATATATATATATATATATATATATATATATATATATATATATATATATATATATATATATATATATATATATATATATATATATATATAAATACATTTTTTTTTTTTTTTTAAATAACGGATATCATCATGAAACTTTGCCAGTTGGTTTACTAAAATTAAGATGCTGTTCAAAAATTTGGGGTCACCCAGACAATTTCATGTTTTCCATGAAAACTCACTGTTATTCATGTGTGAACATAATTGCACAAAGGTTTTCCAATCATCAGTTAGCCTTTCAACACCATTAGCTAACACAATGTAGCATTAGAACACAGGAGAGATGGTTGCTGGAAATGGGCATCTGTAGCCCGATGCAGATATTCCATTAAAAATCAGGCGTTTCCAGCTAAAATAGCCATTTACCACACGAATAATGTCTAGACCGTATTTCTAATTAATTTAATGTTATCTTCACAGAAAAAATACTTTTTTTCTTTCAAAAATAAGGACTTTTCCAAGTGACCCCAAACTTTTGAATGGTATTGTATGTAAGTTTTTGCATCACTGTATGTTTAGCATTCCTGAAAATATTTATGTGACTATGCAAAATGCTGTCATTTATATTCATTTGTAGAACGGAACTCTCAACATTGGTTAAAGCCTGCGGCAAAATTTTTTTGTTTAATTTTGTCGGTGGAAGGGATTTATGAATATCTGTATCTCTATCTCTGTATCACGCTATAATCTGTGAATACTGCCAATATTCAATTTCTGCCAAGTTTTAAGAAATAAAATGCACCATAAATCAGTCTTTGAATGACATATGAACTCACTTATCTGTAAAAACATTCAGAATATAGAAAGAAGTGAAGCTGGAGAGTTTGGTGTCTAAGTGCTACTGAAGTACAAATTTCTGGCTCAGAGTAAGAGTAAAAAGGTCTTTTGAGAAAGTGGCCTTCAAAGGTATGGATTATAATTGAAATCTACAGATGCAAACAGACAAGTGGTAGTCAAACAAACACAGAAAAGTGCATTTTTTTACCATCAGTCTGAAAGAAGACATGTTATGGAAGCAAAACATCTCAAGTTCAAACAGTTGGTCAGTGCATGAAACAAGTGTTTAGGCTTTTAACTGTCTGTTGTGACTGTACCTGTAATCAAAACAAACATAATTGCTGTCACCAATGCAGACAGAGACAGAGTTTTTGAACCTCTTCTGGATTTGACATAAAGAGTAACTGCTAATGAGAAAGACCTCGGCTGAGCATTGATATATCACAGGGTCAGGCACCAGGCCTTGCCGACATCTCAAACTGCTGAACATGTATCATTAATCTGACATTCTTTTTGCCAAAAATTATGGCTTGCGGGTCTCTTCAGCAGTTTTTTGTCCTTCTCTCTGCTGAAACCTGCAGCATCAGTCAAAATGACCTAAAGGCGTGGCCACCAGCCAGACTGCTTGTGTAGTAAACCCACCTGTCATCTAGGTTCATTTTAAGGATGCTGATGGAATCCTTTTAGCCTCTAAAGAGAGTACTGTATGAGTGGCTGGGATGAAAAACACAATGGCAAATCACTGTGTGCGATAACTCTCACCCAACCTCAGAAGAAATCTGCAGTGATAATCGAGATTAAACTTTAAAAAAAGAGGGAAAAGATTTGAGAAGTGAACAGACTTGATAAGTACTAATTCTTTAGGAAAGAAACATAACTGCAGTGCTTGTCATGTTCAGATGTTCTTATTGAAAACTTTAAGCACTGGTTTTGGGAAAGAAAACTCAAAAGAGTAGAAGGAAGGGAGAGAAATGGATTGTTGCAAAAACACTTTAAAGTTGCTCGATGACAGGCATACATGTACACTGCCGTTTAAAAGTTTGGGGTCACTTGGAAAAGTCCTTATTTTTGGAGGAAAAAAAGTTATTTTTTTCCATGAAGATAACATTAAATAACATCAGAAATACAGTCTCGGCATTGTTAATGTGGTAGATCACTATTCTAGGTGGAAACAGCTGATTTTTAATGGAATACCTACATAGGAGTACAGAGGAACATTTCCAGCAACCATTACTCCTGTGTTCTAATGCTACATTGTGTTAGCTAATGGTGTTGAAAGGCTAAATGATGATTGGAAAACCCTTGTGCAAATATGTTAGCACATGAATAAAAGTGTGAGTTTTCATGAAAACATGGAATTGTCTGGGTGATCCCAAACTTTTGAAGTCAACTTTAACTCATTTTGAGCAACCTTAACTAATACAGAGCATCTTTAACAAATATGGAGCAACATTAACTAATACAGAGTTATTTTAACTATTATAGCGCAACTTCAACTAATATAGAGCAACTTTAATACAGAGCAACTTTAACCAATATAGAGCAACTTTGACTAATAATATCAACTTTAGCCAATACAGGGCAACTTTAATTCATGTACACTACGGTTCAAAAGTTTGGGGTCATTTAGAAATGCCCTTATTTTTGAAAGAAAAGCAGATTTTTCAATGAAGATAACATTAATCAGAAATCCAGTCTAGACATTGTTAATGTGGTAAATGACTATTCTAGCTGGAAGCTAAAAGTGTGAGTTTTCATGGAAAACATGAACTTGTCTGGGAGTCCCAAACTTGAACGGTAGTGTATGTGTGATCAAAAAGTTCTGGGACTGTTCGTGGTGTGCACACTTGCAATTTCACAATGGGGCTGACAGGAAAACATCAAATTCTGTGTTGATGAGTGAAATAACCTTCACATTAAGATTCATCACAGGTGACAAAAGGTGGGACTGTGGCTACCATGAAGGGAAGAAAGAACAGTTTTTACAGTAAAATAATTCACAGTTTTGATCACCAGGGTTAGACTGGGACAACATTCAGCGCAAACAACCTGAAGTATGGCGAGATGGCCTCTGGGTGCTCCAAGTGTGCTGTGTACCGAGTCACATCGCATTTATGAGAGGCTATATTTTTGACTTCTACAACACAATTGTCACTCCCAGCCTCCTGCACTACTTGCTAGATTTGGCTCCATGAGACATCTTGCTCTACTCCAAAAGGAAATTATTGTTACAGTTTTGCCATTTTGACACAGTCTGGGGGATTCATCGTAGATGGTGCTTGGTATGTTTCCAGGGAGCATCACAAGCCTTGCTGGAGGGTTCTTTTGCTGTACAAGCACTCGCCTGGTGGTACAATTTAAATCAGGTACACTACCACTCAAACATTTGGGGTCATCCATACAGGAGTGATGGTTGCTGGAAATGTTCCTCTGTACCCCTATGTAGATATTCCATTAAAAAAATGTCTGCTTCCAGCTAGAACAGTCATTTACCACATTAACAATGTCTAGACTGTATTTCTGATTAATTAAATGTTATCTTCATAGAAAAAAAATGCTTTTCTTTCAAAAATAAGGAAATTTCTAAGGGACCCCAAACCTTTGAATGGTAATGTATGTTTTTTTTTTTTTTTTTAACTTTTATAGGCACAGTCTCAGAACTTTTTGGTCACACCTCATATGTTAGATAAAATCAAATTTTAAAGTTCTTCATCTACACTTTAAGTTAGTGTTGAAACGTCTAAGTTAGTTGAAAATGTTTCTGGTTGATATTGACCCTTGCAAAGTTTGCTAAAGCTAGTTGAGGTTTTAAAGCACTATATAATGATGTATCATAAAGTCGAGAGTATAATGGCTTGTGACTTTACTTAACTTATCTGATTTACTCCAAAATTATATTTTGTTAATATGTTTCTATTTTTGTAATAGTAGCATTAATGTAACATTAAAGGGACAGTATGGCTCTGGAGGCCAGTTCCATTCGAACTGAAATGTCTCAACAAACAGAAAAATGGAAATTCAATTTGGAATCTTATGGATGAATCCTAAGGACTTCAGTGTTACCATAACTCTGCCTTAAGTTCCATCAGCATGAAAAAGTTACTATTATGTCATCATCCAGTTGTGGATTGACCATAACTTTGCATAGACAATGTCTCTTATTAGTCATTGGTTCCCTTGCTTTTCTTCCCCACCATGAGGTTGAGTTTATCGTTTTGAGCAAAAAGCCTCTAAAAGGACTGGATGGATCTCTCTAAGAAACATAAATATTATATTTGTCTGTTCACATCCCCCTCTGGATGAATTATAACGGTATTGGTGACTACTTTTCATCATCGTTGGGTCAGATTTTGAAATTTATGACTAGATACTTGCAAAACTAATTACTGTACATTCCCATCAGCCTCAGCTGCCTGCCAAACCTGCCAAACATCAGCATGTTGGGATATCGATGTTAGCATTTATCTCAAAGCACCACTGTGCTTAATTACAGCCTCACAGAGGTGCTAGAATGAGTGCAATTTCTGAGGTCTCTCCACTGCGGTTTTATAAGATTTTAATTGTCCATCTCAGTTTTTACTCTCAAGCTAGAGATCCTCCAAAATAACAATACAAGCAATAATGTTTGCTGCATGCTGGCAGTGCAAGTCTGTCAGCAACACATCAGATCTGTACTTTTAAAGTACAGCAGCAAAGAAATGTAATTTATCCTTAATTCTGCGGCATCAAACTATTGCCGAAGGTTATCTAATATAATAATATGATACTCAGACTACAGTAAGGATAAAAATGTAGAAAAACTGCAAAATAGCTGATTCCACCTGTTGTCGACAGTAGTTTTTAGGATGTTGATGAACTCCTGGTAGCCGGGGAACTTTGACGTGACGATGGAGAAGATGTGCCAGTCATACTCCTCCATGATGTTCAGCATCAGCAGAGCCTCCTGCTGGATGGAAGCACCAAACTGGAAGAAAGTCGACTTCACATCCTGAGAGCAGGAGAGAAAGACGGAGGGAAAGACAAAAAGGGAGATTTAATGGAACATTTATTTGGACTTTTGTCTCACTTTCCATATTAGGCAAGCAGCTAATTCAAACTGCATCTCAGACATATCAATCAACAACAGGGCATTTAAAAATTGGCACGATGTGAGCACACCGACACACACACAGACACAAACACACACATTCAAAGACTGAGAGTAATAAGCTTCTCGTGGAGGAAATATATGGACGAGGGGCTCAGAACAATTCAATTAGGACCAAATTGGATTGGTGCGGTACAAACCGGCTGCAGAACTCTGTGGGCCGAGTTCTGGGGAACGCGCATTGCATTCATTTCGAGTCGCTCATATCCACTCCATTAAACCTGACTGAGAATCATTTTCCACTTAATTCAGCCAAATTCAGACATGGGCTTGGACAGGGCAGACAAGCGCTATTACAGGTGGACAAATTAGTCATTTATGCTGTATTTAAAATGACTCATTATGGTGTGAGCTATTAAACGAGGTGAAATGAGACAAAACATAATGAGGAAGAAGAAGAAAGAAGAATTTAGCTTCCCACAGTGTACTGACTAGAACGGCGCTGCCTTCGCTCAGTTGTGTATTGCGTGGTCTGTGTGTATTTGTGTTGCATTGAAATGTCAGAGAGTTCACACAAAGCTTATCTTGACACCATTTGTTTTGTGTCACTTGTCGCTTTCTTTTTCTGAGAGAATTGGAGGTTGGTGTGTGCATGTAGATCCTCTGTGTGTGTGTGTGTGTGATGCAGCGTCCTGACAGCTAGGAAAAGCACACACACTCACATACAAGGGCTAAGAAACACAAAACAAAGGATGGGTTCGCACCTCAAAATGAACAAATACACCTTCCTTGCACAATGCATGTACACACTGACTGCAGTCGACTTCTACAGTAATTCATCCACAGTGTGACTAAAGTTTTAAAAAGGTGAGGGCTGGTGAGTTGGGGTGTGTGATGAAACAGCCACCATAACGCTAGGAGTCACTGCACATTGTAATGAGGCTGAGCATTAGCCTCAACAGTATATGCTGCAGAAGTCAAGTCCACTCAGATTTGAAGAGACCTTCAGGAAGACCTAAAAATAACCAAACATTGCTTGTATTTGCATCTTATTATCTGCAATATTTGAAACAGCCAAAAATATCTAGCAGTAAATTCTGGTCCCACTGTGTAATGTTTATTAGATGCACATATTTACTTCGTCAGTGTATTTTGAGTTGTGATTGTCTGCACACAACTGAAGAAAGAACTCTGACTTTTCTCACCTTGATAACATTCATAGGCCAAACCCCAGTCCCCACCCTAAGGCCTAAGCACTAAACCATCATAGACTTAACACAGCTTGTAGTCCTCGAGTGTGTAAGCTTCTGAAGGTTTGAAATGGTATAAAATAAAACGTTACTGAGACACATTACTGTGACAACCTACGTTGCTTGGAAACAAATGAATTTCCCTTTTTTGGCTGCTCAGCTGACCACTTCCTGCTTGCGAAAATATATTATTTCAGCACACTACCAAAACTCAGAAAATCCATTAACATATTTAAAACCTACGCAAAAGTTTGACTGGAAATTCAAACAACTCTCCAGATGTGCAATAAATCACAACATTCAATAGCCACTACTAGCCCTCATCATTCCCATACATACAGGCAGGTAGGGACCTCCTCCATCCTATTATCACCCTCTGATCACTGCGATTTAGCGTTTACAAAGAAGAAGAAGAAGAAGAAGACTTGAGTCCGAATGCCACGTCTGACAATAACCGTGTTCTTTTCTTTTTTCATCTTATGTCTCCTCTTGAGTTTCTCTTTCACTTGCTGTTATTCACTTGGTTAAATTTAGGCACAACGTCATGTAAATAGTCTTCTTAAAAAAAACAAAAAACTTTTTCTGTATATAATGTTGTCTGTGTTTTTGCACTGTGTGTTTCTAATTTATTCTGTACTGCCTTTATACTATTTTTTCTCCTTGGTGCTGCTGTAATGGTGAACATTCCCCACTGTGGGATCAATAAAGTTTATCTTATCTTATCTTAAAACTACTTGATTAGGTTTAGAAAAAGATGCTGGTTTCGGTTAAAATAAACCCAATTGCTACATTTACCACATTAGGTCCATTTAACATTTTGTGCAGAGCATTTAATGCATGTTCACACAACCTCAAGAGCTTGTAAACATTATCATGGTTACTTTCTGTTTAACAATGACCAGCATGGATGATAATGAACCTACTGGGCTTAGCAGGTGGAAGAAGTCCCTACTGGTCCATGTGCATGGAATTTATTTATTTATGTATTTATTTTTTGCATTTTTTAATGAGCTGACAACATCAGATGAACTTCCTGGAGGTTTTTATCCACCTTCTTCCACTACACATACTTGGTTTGAATACATTTCATCGGGGGTATTACATTTACATGTCACTGATTTTTGCTATGAATTAGAAGCAGGTCCCTCAGGATAGTTTGTAGATATGCAGACTCAGAGAATGGGTGCATAAACTCTGCATCAGAGCCCTTATGCGCTTGGCGATTTGACAGTGGGACACTCCTAAGCCGTTTTCAGATAAACAGTTTACATTACACCGTTATATACACACATACACAAAAATATTCCATTCTCTGTAACACATTCATTACACCCTTTGCAATGTCTTCAATGCTCACTGCAAATAATCCTGCAATTGCCATCATTTCTGCTCAGTTCTTCAGTTTTTATTTTGAACAAACACATAAAAATAGTATTTAAATTAGTCCCACCTCCAATATCTACCTGTCAGCTCTGATTGCCATGAATCAGTTACTGCTGTAACGCTAATAATGCACATACATTTCGTACAATGATTCAGAATATTGCATAATTGAGTGCATAAAGACCTCCTCCACCAGACATAAGTGAAAATAGAACTCATTGTTTTCTTTTTTCCCTATCACGACCTCTAATTGGCCTATTATAAGTATATACAACTTTCCAATTAAATGAATCCAATTAGATAATCACACACTCAAATCTCATATTAGCCTGCTGGTTTATACTATATCGCCCCTTCTGCAGTCAAGAGTTGTACTTCTAAGATGAGACAACATAGAGAAAGGGCACAAGTACAAAGCAGCAACTGAGTGCAGTGGATGGTATTTGTAACCATATCAGAGCGCTGTATATAACATCATGTTACATGCATGACCTGGCATTTCCTTTTCCATTGTCTTGATAGCCTCGGAATAATGTGGGAATTCATTGTTTGCATTATTTGTGACAGTGTGGATGAATAAGAAAATGGTTGTGCGTCTTTCCCCCACCATATCAAGACCCCTGAGTGCCTCTTTAATGGTATTGTATCTGTATGTGCGGTCGGCTCACTCTTTACTCAGACTCAAGTGCTCTTCAGAGGCTCTCTGTGCAGCTGTGCATTTGTGTGTGTGTGTGTGTGTGTGTGTGTGTGTGTGTGTGTGTGTGTGTGTGTTCTAATGGGGTAGAAACTGAAGCGATGCTCGAGCATGGTGGGACGGGAGGGAGGTCATGCTATAAGACTTGTCGCTCCCTGTCTTCATCACAGTGGCAGCCGATAATCCCACACTTTGCTGCAATACACAAGGGGCCATGCACAGGGCCTGTCATGGAATACACAGAATAGGGTGGAAGAGGTATATATGACTTTTTGTGTGTGTCTTCATATGTTTAAATACTGTCAGCCACCTTTCAACTAAACAGGTGGCTCCATATGAGCCTTCCTGGATTCTAGAGGAAATAAAGGTTTTTCTTTGTTGAGCTACTGTGCTTTGCACTGCTCATGGTAAATATGCTGCTTTCACTCTGTTTATTTCAAATCAGGGTGCAAAACATGATTTGTGAAATTTTGTGGGGTCTCTAAAATAAGATGAGAATATTTCTTGGCATGCATTTCTATTTTTCTATCTGTTCATCATCATTGATCATATGTAAAATTAGGCCATTATTGATGCATGTTTCATGCACTCAGGCGAATTATCACCAATTGACTTTAACAAAGATACCGGCATGCATACTGTTCTTGTCATTGAAGCGTGGCAGCACAACTTTATACTTCTCTTACTTAAAAGATCCAAAAAAATGATGCCAACTGCAGTAAAAGTAAACAGAACAAACCCTCCATGGTGCTGAAAACACGCAGCAGCGCCTACTTTTCATCTGTTTACTTCTTATTATTCATATTTCTATTAATAGGAATAATGAATAAAAAGAACTTAGTCAAGTGCATGAAAAAGTGCCCCCATTGAAAGTCAAGGTATAATTTGCACTTGTTGTGAACTAAGTTGGCATAATACAACTAATTTTTAGGGCATTTAGTTATAGTTTAAGACATGTAGGAATTTTATCACCCATAAAAGAGCATCTAATCCTTCCATTTACTTGGAAAATCACCAGATTTCTAAATAAATGCTTTTTCTCTGGACAGCAACAGCATATTGATGCCAGCGGCAACCTTTATGCAAAATTAATTTAGCAAAAGCTAACACTGGTTAAGCATATTCTCCAAAGAGCTCTATTTCACTAGTGCTTTGCGTGTGCATGCATGTGTGTTTTATAGGAATGATTTTGCCTCCTTGCGCCTGTCTGAAAGGATTTACGCTTTAAGGCCTCCCAGGAGAGGAAAGTTAAAAAAAAAATAACTGACAATGCAACAAAACTGAAATCTTTCTGTTACCAAAATAATTGCTATTTTTCAGTCTGAAGTGAGATCATGCTGGCAAAACCATGGCTCTATCTGATCACATCAAACCTAAGATATTGGTTTGCACTGCTTATTAGAAAATGGAGAGCACGGTTTCAGTTCTCTGTTTCAAAAATGGGCCCTTTTGGTGGGACTAACCCGTAATTCTGAAACCAGTGTTACCTTTTTCGAACACTTGACTGAAGTAGACTCTTAAGGATAACACTGACTACAAAGGAGTGAATAAAACTCCCTTTATCCTTGTTCTCCTACTGAGGCAGAGAAGACAACCACACCTTCCATTCTTGTTCTGTCATTTGATGTCTCTCTGTAGTTCAAATTTCTCTTTCCAGGAGAGACTCCACCAGGGTGCTGAAAATGGAGTCACTGCATTTCATAAGGCTTTGTATATGTGGTAAAGCTTTCACTTGTTTGTGTGAGCTCCTTTGTTATACTGCATTTTTATCCTGTAAGTTTTAAATATTACTCATTAAAAAGATTTTATCGTCATGGTTTTGGGAATGCATTTGAGCAAGAGAGAGATTAAAAAAAACTGCAAAATAACACAGGGAACATAAAAGAAGCAATCAGTAAAAAGGAACGTAGTGATAAAGAATTAGCAACAGAGCCAGTAAAAAAAAAAAAAAAAAAAGCAAATTAGTCTGAGAGTGGCAGGCAGGAAAAGTTCAGCAGACATGAAATCACAGACAAAGCAAAATTAAAGCTGGATGCGGGGAGAGGGAAGCGAGGAGCAGTGATGGAGTGACTAAGCAGCGCATGATTGTTTCTAATTGGGACGGCGCACAATCTGTGACATCAGAAAACAGCCAATCATTTCCTCTCATTTCACCCTTGTCAAGTGTGACATGTCTCTGCTTTCCACTCACACCTTCAGCTAGCGGCGTCTACACATGCAAACGCACGTACACGCAAACATGCAGTCCGTCAGTCACAGCTCTTTTCCTCTCGCTCTGTCTGTCACATTCACAGGCTCCGACTCTTAAATTTCCCACTCTGTTGCACAAACCCAAACGCACACACACGCACACACACACACAACCGCAACGATGCACACACAAACACACACCTGCCCCACGGGCCAGGACAGTGCGCCTAAGTTGAGATTGAGAGGAGTTATAAATAGAAGTCCTCATTTCCCCTGCTGCTGATAGCATCATGCACTGTCTGGTCTGATGACACACACACGTATACAAAAACATCACACGCACACAAACACATGAGTGCGCGTTGAATTGGGTGTCGAGTTTGGGAGGTAAACACTCACCAAAATAAAAGCACAAACGCGTCACACGGGCGAGGCCATACATACCGTCACATCCCTTCTATCTGCTGTCTGTTGCTCTAACAGCTCTGCAGTGTCAACAGGAGGAGAAGCACATTGATATGACAAAAATTCCTCAGTGGCCGGTTACTAAATATAAACAGACAGGCACAAAAATAGCCAGAGCAAAAACAAAAGAACAAGGAATAACTGCAGAAACAAATGTCAAGAAAACAGCAATCGCCATTTAAACTACAAAGATACAGCC
This sequence comes from Amphiprion ocellaris, assembly GCF_022539595.1. Taxonomy (NCBI): domain Eukaryota; kingdom Metazoa; phylum Chordata; class Actinopteri; family Pomacentridae; genus Amphiprion; species Amphiprion ocellaris. Next base: position 27,233,493 of record NC_072784.1, on the reverse strand, counting down.
ATTACAGTCAAACTTTTAAAAAATAACATAATTCTATTAGTAATAGGATGATAAAATAACTGATTACTGTATAAATCTTTCATCAGTACAAGACTCCCTGCCAAGACTGGATTCTGATAGGATTTCCTACAAATTAACAGAGAACACAGTGCTGTTGTCAGAGGAGGCAAACTTCACCAATAATAGCATCAAACGACTACAATAATATCCCATTGCATGGCTTAAATGCAAAATAAAGTCCTGTGAACATCTAATGGCTTTGGCTTGCGTCCATTAAAGTGTTAAGTTCCATGAATGATTGTTGGCGCCAAAATTATAACAAGCAATAACTTGATACATCAGTGAAACAGATTACAATCCTTATAATATTCATAGATGGATTTAAGCTGACACTCTTCCGTGCCCAACTATCTTCCATAGGGTTTTCTTTTTTCTTTTTGTGTTCATGTATTTGGCTTTTTGACAGCCTACTGTATCATTTTCTAATTTTGTAGTTTGGCCAGTAACAGATCTACAGTATCTCAGTGACACTGGGGCTGGATTTGCTCCGATACACTACCAGACACACTGATATCCAGCACATTTAACGAGTATAATCCAAATCCATGCCTATAAAACATGACAACTTACACTTCGGCAACATATGATTCAGCCTCCTACTGTTTTGAGAAATGAAAAAGGTGGACAAATCTGTAAAAATCTCACTTCTCAGCAAAAAATATAATACTGTATTGTCATCCATATAAAGGGATGGTAAAGATGGCCCATTACAGGCACAAAGACCACATTATCTCCAACAATTTTTAATATCATTGTCAAATACTGAAAGGAGATGTAGATTAACCAGGATGAGACGGTGAAAAGAAAAATGTCTTACTACCGAAAAATAGTACAAGTCATAATAAGATATATTACTTGAAAGGACTTGAAATTGAAAAAAAAAAAAAAAAAAAAAAAAAAAAAACTCAACAGCTAAGTTCTGTCCGTGGTGCTGGAAGCTCTGCTGACTTCCAGCCATAATGGTAATAATGACCACATTTACACAGAACCTTTCAGAATATTAAATCAGCAAAATAAATAAAAAGCCACCTGTGCTGGAAATGTCTCTATTTAAATCCTAAATTGCGGTGAAGTGCAGCAGCTCTGTTCCATTTACTTTTAATTTCAGCTTTTTCCCTTTTTTCTTTCTTTCTTTCTTTCTTTTTTTTTTTTTTACTGTGTAGCCCTCTTTCAACAGCAGGATATTTTAACTAGCTTACATCAAAGCGCTTTCATCTTCTCATGCAGAAATTAGCATAACGAGCACTGTGTGATTGCAAGTCGAATGCGTCAAAGTTGTCCAAATTTGTGCCATTCTTGCTCAACAGGCGCTTGATAAATTGTTCGTACTGCGTCAGTTACTTTGAGATGTTGTTGCACACAGCGAAGTTAACTTAATGCATTCTCCTCTCTGATCTGCTGTCCACTGTTTGTATGTGTGTATGAGGAGTCCAGCTCCACCCTAATTTAACCAATGTAAGCATAGGAAAGGATAGAAAGGCATCACTGCTGCAAAGAAGTTCAGATTTACATTCTATTACCGACTTCAGCTGCAGGAATAAACCACTGCAATGACACAACTGGATCTTACCACACTCAAAAAGTTACCCTGTCTGTCTGTTTACATATTGGTTAATTTGTCATTGCAGAAATACACAGTGAACAGTAAAATGCACAAAAACCAGCCAATATGCATAAACAGGTTCATGCACAGACACATTATCCATGCCCACACAGCGTTCCACTGTTCATGAGACAACCTCATAAATTGCTAATTTTTTCACTCCAGTTGAGGCATTACATGATTCTTTGTGGGTTGACAAAAGCACAGTTCTGTGCTTTACAATCCCATTTAAAACCATTTAACAAAGTGACTTAATAAAGCCAAAAGAGGCACAAGCAATTGCACAAAAAAAAGTGAGCCTCCTTATGTTTTTCTTTTAATCTCATAATGAACACAGAGAAATATCCTCGCACTAACAACATTGCTGCAGTAATGTCTTTTACTTACAGCACATTATGTGAATCTATTGCATTCTCCCTGCAAATGTTTTATGAATCTGCGGAAGCTTATTCAGTCTTCACTAGATTATGGCGTTTTAAAACAATAAGCAGATCCAGCGGTGGCAGTGCGAATAAGAATGTGTGCTTTTAAAGTGTGTTTGTGTGTTGTGAACGAAAGGGGAGGGGAGCACATATCCTTTGTTTTGTTGGGTAATAATTATAGGGGAAACGGTAGCTTTCAACCGCAATAGCAGCTGCAACACACACAAACACTAGCGGGGAGCGGGAGAGAGATTATTAAACAAGGCTGCATTTGACGTCACACAAGAATATTTTTGGCATGAATGCAGTCCATTTTGGCAGATAACACACACAGAGGGAGAAAGAGACCTATTCAAAGTTTATCACACAGGAGCAGTGGCTGTGTGTGCGTGTGCGTGTGTGTGTATGTGTGTGTGTATGTGTGTGTGTGTTATTGCTGTGGTTCCTCTGTCAGGACTTTTTAACAAGCAGCCGAGCCCCCACGGGGAAACACTGACAAAACAACATCATCCTTCCCTCTCTGTCTCTATCTTTGTCTCTCTGTGTTTGCCCTCTTCTCCCACTCACTCTCTTCTCTAATAAGTCCAATATCTTCCTCTCTGTGTCTTCCTTTCTTTTCGTTAACTCTCTGTCCAGGGGCTCTGTCTTTTCTCGCCTCCCTCTATCCGTCTTGCCCTCTCCCACCCACTCCCTATCTCTTCTAATAGGGCCAATATTCTGCTTCGCTCCTCCGGGACCTGAGCTTACACCTAAAGCAGGAATAGCTATTGTCAATGCTGGGAAGATGATTTCATAACTTACCAGACAATCGCATTAATAAAAAAAAATAAACAACCAAATAGAATATGGCTTAAAGGCCTGCACTGGTGCAAGGTCCCAAGATGAAAAAAAGAAAAGAAAAAACTAAAAAAAAAAAAAAAAGAAAGAAAAAATATTTTAAAAATAAATTTAAAAAACATGTAACATGATGTAACATAATGGTTCCCTGTGTGATTTACTCCCACACCTTAAGAAAAACAACAAAAATAAATAAGAGGTGCCCAGAAATTATTAGCATGAAGAAAGCTACACAAAGTTAGGCTTATTCTGTGTCTATTTTCTCAGAACCCCCAAATATAGCATAGTATTAAAGCAAGAAGGAACATTGAACTGACATTTGTGACTGTTAAGGAAGCAGTTACACAGAGGAATCATTAAAAGGTTAGGACAGACTCACATTTAATTTCACATTAACCCTCTGAAACCCAAGACTCATGGCTTTACAAGGCATTTTGACACCAAAATTACACCTTTGATTAGAGCCAGAAACTGTAGAAACAGAAAGAAGTGTGACTTTTACCTCTCCAGTGGTCCTTGAACTACTCATCTGCGACAAGCTTCCATTGTGAAAACTATTCAGTTTAATTAAAATTAATATATTCTATCTGTCTCATTTAAAATATGCAAAAAACAAATGCTTTATCCTAACCAGAATCTGTAAAAAGCAAAAAAAATCTGTGCTCCTCAGTGTAGCTTTGAAGCCATCAGTGCCTCAGCTGTGATTAAGAGTCGTGTAATAAAAATTCAACAAATTTCTAGCTGAACTGTGCTGCTGCAATATGGAAACTAGCTTAAAAATATTAGCAGTAAAATATCTAAATATGTAGTCACCCATTTTTCTCAGTAATGTTGACACCTGTTTGTAAAATGCTATACATGTGGAATCCATTATTTGCAAATTTAGTAACACAAATAATTAAAGACATTTTTTTTCTTATTCATATGATTTATGGCAATATAACTACTCTTACTGTCATACTGCACAGAGTAAAGTTTTGAGTTCTGCCGACTTCTAGCCATGGCTGTGACATCTCCACATAGGTGCGGGACTTTATATTGCAGCGAAAAATGAGCCGGCACCTAGCAAAATTGTGACAGGAATAAAAGGTCAGCGGGTTAAACTACTTCATTCTTGGTAATCTGATTACTCTCTTCCTCCACAGCCCTGATTGTTGTTGGTGCTTATCTCTGCCATATTATCCCTGCTTTCACTACATCGTGACATATGGTGCATTTCACACCTGCCACATGCACAAAATGTGTTGGGATTATTATACCATGGAGTCACTGTTAGGAAAATTATCATCACTGCCAATGCTGACATCATTAGCAGCCATAAACATCATTATTATTTCCTGCATCATACCTGTGACTATTATGATCACCAAAGTTCACCCTTTTCCCTCCTTCCTTCCAGCTCTTTCCCTATTTTCTTTTCTGGTTCTCATTTCCTTTATTTCTCCCTTGCTTTATGCCCTTCAATTATCTCCTCCTACTCCTTAGTTTCTCTGTGTCCCTGTAACTATCTGTCCCACCTCATACTCTGGCAGGCTTTTGAATGAACACAAAAGAGAGTGAGAGAGAAAAATCCCACTGTATGAGCCGAGGTGCTAATCACAATAAAATAGGACTTTGAATTAGGAGCCGCCGCACAGCCCGATCCTCAGTGCGGTTGTGCTTTATTGAATACATAAGTAATATTTTTACAAGAAAGCTCTTTGTAAGGATTACTTGTCGAAACATGTTTTCTTTCTAAGTATTGAATAAAGTAATCCTGTATGGAGGCACTCAGTGTGCAGCTGCCTTAAAGGGTTTTAAAGAATTGAAGTATTTAAGATGAGAGTTCAGCGCAAGCCAATGGAATGTAGAGATAAAATAGTAAAATCTAGTCTAAGCAAGTGTTTATGAAGAAAACAAAATGCAGAAAAACAGAAGCATACGCTTCAAATGTGCCCACACACACACACATATATATATATATATATATACTGTCATTCATACTCACAGATGTGCATTCACTTAAACATCAAGTCACAGGTGACCCATGTTGAGTGGTCACGTTGTGATGCTCGTGCACACATGTGCACACTACTCAAAGTAAGATTTATAAGTCTTGTGTGTGTGTGTGTGTGCGTGTCTGTGTGTGTATCTGTGCCAGAGGGCTGTGTATCATGCTGAACTCATTCCAAAGACACAAACAACATAATATAAACCTCAGCTCAAACAGAATAGAAGAACACCCACTACCCAGGAAAAAACAAGAAAATCAAAGGCCTCAAAGGCCAGATTT